>NW_027043108.1:0-40000 GCF_036013475.1 Columba livia
TTCTTCCTTCTTTCTTCCTTCTTTCTTTCTTCTTTCTTTCTTGCTCTTTTTTTCTTCTTTCTTTGTTTCTTCTTTGTTTCTTCTTTCTTCTTTCTTTCTTCTTTCTTTCTTCTTTCTTTCTTTCTTTCTTCTTTCTTTCTTATTTTTTCTTTTTTCTTTCTTGCTTCTTTCTTACTTTATTCGTACTTCTTTCTTATTTCTTTCTTCTTTCTTTCTTCTTTCTTTCTTCTTTCTTTCTTCTTTCTTCTTATTTTTCTTTCTTTCTTTCTTCTTCTTCCTCTTTATTTCTTCTTTCTTCTTCTTCCTTTCTTCTTTCCTTCTTTCTTTCTTCCTTCTTTCTTGTCTTCTTTCTTTCTTCTTTCTTTCTTTCTTCTTTCTTTCTTCTTTCTTCCTCTTTCTTTCTTCTTTCTTTCTTCTTCCTTTCTTCTTTCTTTCTTCTTTCTTTCTTCTTTCTTCTTTCTTTCTTTCTTTCTTATTTCTTTCTTATTTTTTTTCTTCTTTCTTTCTTCATTCTTTTTTTTTTCTTTCTTTCTTCCTTCTTTCTTTCTTCTTTCTTTCTTCTTTCTTTCTTCTTTCTTTCTTCTTTCTTTCTTCTTTCTTTCTTCTTTCTTTCTTTCTATCTTTCTTTCTTCTTTCTTTCTTTCTTCTTTCTTTCTTCTTTCTTTCTTCTTCCTTTCTTCTTTCTTTCTTCTTTCTTTCTTTCTTCTTTCTTTCTTATATTTATTTCTTTCTTTTTTCTTTCTTTCTTTCTTCTTTCTTTCTTCTTCTTTCTTCTTTCTTTCTTCCTTCTTTCTTTCTTCTTTCTTTCTTCTTTTTTTCTTCTTTCTTTCTTCTTTCTTTCTTTTTTTCTTCTTTCTTCCTTCTTTCTTACTTCTTTCTTTCTTCTTTCTTTCTTTACTCTTTCTTTCTTCTTTCTTTCTTCTTCCTTTCTTCTTTCTTTGTACTTTCCTCTTTCTTCTTTCTTTCTTCTTTCCTCCTTTCTTCTTTCTTTCTTCTTTCTTTCTTCTTTCTTTCTTCCTTCTTTCTTTCTTCTTTCTTTCTTGCTTCTTTTTTCTTCTTTCTTTGTTTCTTCTTTCTTTCTTCTTTCTTTCTTCTTTCTTTCTTCTTTCTTTCTTCTTTCTTTCTTTCTTTCTTCTTTCTTTCTTATTTTTTCTTTTTTCTTTCTTGCTTCTTTCTTACTTTATTCGTACTTCTTTCTTATTTCTTTCTTCTTTCTTTCTTCTTCTTTCTTTCTTCTTTCTTTCTTCTTTCTTCTTTCTTTTTTCTTTCTTTCTTTCTTCTTTCTTTCTTCTTTCTTTCCTCTTATTTCTTCTTTCTTTCTTCTTCCTTTCTTCTTTCCTTCTTTCTTTCTTCCTTCTTTCTTTCTTCTTTCTTTCTTCTTTCTTTCTTTCTTCTTTCTTTCTTCTTTCTTTCCTCTTTCTTTCTTCTTTCTTTCTTCTTTCTTTCTTCTTTCTTTCTTCTTTCTTTCTTCTTTCTTCTTTCTTTCTTTCTTTCTTATTTCTTTCTTATTTTTTTCTTCTTTCTTTCTTCATTCTTATTTTCTCTTTCTTTCTTCCTTCTTTCTTTCTTCTTTCTTTCTTCTTTCTTTCTTCTTTCTTTCTTCTTTCTTTCTTCTTTCTTTCTTTCTATCTTTCTTTCTTCTTTCTTTCTTTCTTCTTTCTTTCTTCTTTCTTTCTTCTTTCTTTCTTCTTTATTTCTTTCTTCTTTCTTTCTTCTTTTTTTTCTTTCTTTTTTCTTCTTTCTTTCTTCTTTCTTTCTTCTTTCTTCTTTCTTTTTTCTTTCTTTGTTTTTTCTTTCTTTCTTCTTTCTTTCTCCTTTCTTTCTTCTTTCATTCTTACTTCTTTCTTTCTTCTTTCTTTCTTCTTTCTTTCTTCTTTCTTTCTTCTTTCTTTCTTCATTCATTCTTCTTTCTTTCTTCTTTTTGTCTTCTTTCTTTCTTTCTTCTTTCTTTCTTTCTTCTTTCTTTCTTCTCACTTCTTCTTTTTTCTTACTTCTTTCTTACTTCTTTCTTACTTCTTTCTTACTTATTTCTTACTTCTTTCTAAATCTTTCTTTCTTCTTTCTTACTTCTTTCTTACTTCATTCGTTCTTGTTTCTTTCTTTCTTCTTTCTTTCTTCTTTATTTCTTCTTTCTTCTTTCTTTCTTCTTTCTTTCTTTCTTCTTTCTTTCTTCTTCCTTCTTCTTTCTTTCTTTCTTTCTTCTTTCTTTCTTTCTTCTTTCTTTCTTCTTTCTTTCTTTCTTCTTTCTTTCTTCTTTCTTTCTTCTTTCTTTCTTCTTTCTTTCTTTCTTCTTTCTTTCTTCTTTCTTTCTTCTTTCTTTCTTCCTTCTTTCTTTCTTCTTTCTTTCTTCTTTTTTCTTCTTCTTTCTTCTTTCTTTCTTTTTTCTTTCTTTCTTCCTTCTTTCTTACTTCTTACTTCTTCTTTCTTTCTTTCTTCTTTCTTTCTTCTTTTTCTCTTCTGTCTTTCTTTCTTCTTTCTTTATTTCTTCTTTCTTTCTTCTCTCTTTCTTATTTTTCTTACTTCTTTCTTACTTCTTTCTTACTTCTTTCCTAAATCCTTCTTTCTTCTTTCTTACTTCTCTCTTATTTCTTTCTTTCTTTCTTTCTTTCTTCTTTCTTTCTTCTTTCTTTCTTCATTCATTCTTCTTTCTTTCTTCTTTTTGTCTTCTTTCTTTCTTTCTTCTTTCTTCTTTCTTCTTCTTTCTTCTCTCTTTCTTCTTTTTTCTTACTTCTTTCTTACTTCTTTCTTACTTCTTTCTTACTTCATTCGTTCTTGTTTCTTTCTTTCTTCTTTCTTTCTTCTTTATTTCTTCTTTCTTCTTTCTTTCTTCTTTCTTTCTTTCTTCTTTCTTTCTTCTTCCTTTCTTCTTTCTTTCTTCTTTCTTTCTTCTTTCTTTCTTTCTTCTTTCTTTCTTCTTTCTTTCTTCTTTCTTTCTTCCTTCTTTCTTTCTTCTTTCTTTCTTCTTTTTTTCTTCTTTCTTTCTTCTTTCTTTCTTTTTCTTTCTTTCTTCCTTCTTTCTTACTTCTTACTTTCTTCTTCTTTCTTTCTTCTTTCTTTCTTCTTTTTCTCTTCTGTCTTTCTTTCTTCTTTCTTTATTTCTTCTTTCTTTCTTCTCTCTTTCTTATTTTTCTTACTTCTTTCTTACTTCTTTCTTACTTCTTTCCTAAATCCTTCTTTCTTCTTTCTTACTTCTCTCTTATTTCTTTCTTTCTTTCTTTCTTTCTTCTTTCTTTCTTCTTTCTTCTTACTTCTTCTTTATTCTTTCTTTCTTCTTTCTTTCTTTCTTCTTTCTTTCTTCTTTCTTTCCTTTCTTTCTTCTTTCTTTCTTCTTCCTTTCTTCTTTCTTTCTTCTTTCTTTATTTTTTCTTCTTTCTTTCTTTCTTTCTTCCTACTTTCTTTCTTATTGCTTTCTTCTTTCTTTCTTTCTTCTTTCTATCTTCTTTCTTTCTTCTTTCTTTCTTTCTTCTTTCTTTCTTTCTTCTTTCTTTCTTCTTCTTTTTTCTTCTTTCTTCTTTCTTCTTTCTTTCTTCTTCCTTTCTTTCTTCTTTCTTTCTTCTTTCTTTCTTCTTTCTTTCTTCATTCTTTCTTCTTTTTTTCTTCTTTCTTTCTTCTTTCTTTCTTTCTTCTTTCTTTCTTCTTTCTTTCTTACTTCTTTCTTACTTCTTTCTTTCTTCTCTCTTTCCTCTTTCTTTCTTTCTTCTTTCTTTCCTCTTTCTTTCTTTCTTCTTTCTTTCTTCTTTCTTTCTTTCTTCTTTCTTTCTTTCTTCTTTCTTTCTTCTTCCTTTCTTCTTTCTTTCTTCCTTCTTTCTTCTTCTTTCTTTCTTCTTTTTTTCTTCTTTCTTTCTTCTTTCTTTCTTTTTTCTTTCTTTCTTCCTTCTTTCTTACTTCTTTCTTTCTTCTATCTTTCTTTACTCTTTCTTTCTTCTTTCTTTCTTCTTCCTTTCTTCTTTCTTTGTACTTTCTTTCTTTCTTCTTTCTTTCTTCTTTCCTCCTCTCTTCTTTCTTTCTTCTTTCTTTCTTCTTTCTTTCTTCCTTCTTTCTTTCTTCTTTCTTTCTTGCTTCTTTTTTTCTTCTTTCTCTGTTTCTTCTTTCTTCTTTCTTTCTTCTTTCTTTCTTCTTTCTTTCTTCTTTCTTTCTTTCTTCTTTCTTTCTTATTTTTTTCTTTTTTCTTCTTGCTTCTTTCTTACTTTATTCGTACTTCTTTCTTATTTCTTTCTTCTTTCTTTCTTTCTTCTTTCTTTCTTCTTTCTTTCTTCTTTCTTCTTTCTTTTTTCTTTCTTTCTTTCTTCTTTCTTTCCTCTTTATTTCTTCTTTCTTTCTTCTTCCTTTCTTCTTTCCTTCTTTCTTTCTTCCTTCTTTCTTTCTTCTTTCTTTCTTCTTTCTTTCTTTCTTCTTACTTTCTTCTTTCTTTTCTCTTTCTTTCTTCTTTCTTTCTTCTTCCTTTCTTCTTTCTTTCTTCTTTCTTTCTTCTTTCTTCTTTCTTTCTTTCTTTCTTATTTCTTTCTTATTTTTTTCTTCTTTCTTTCTTCATTCTTTTTTTTTCTTTCTTTCTTCCTTCTTTCTTTCTTCTTTCTTTCTTCTTTCTTTCTTCTTTCTTTCTTCTTTCTTTCTTCTTTCTTTCTTCTTTCTTTCTTTCTATCTTTCTTTCTTCTTCTTTCTTTCTTCTTTCTTTCTTCTTTCTTTCTTCTTCCTTTCTTCTTTCTTTCTTCTTTCTTTCTTTCTTCTTTCTTTCTTATTTATTTCTTTCTTTTTTCTTTCTTTCTTTCTTCTTTCTTTCTTCTTTCTTTCTTCTTTCTTTCTTCCTTCTTTCTTTCTTCTTTCTTTCTTCTTTTTTTCTTCTTTCTTTCTTCTTTCTTTCTTTTTTCTTTCTTTCTTCCTTCTTTCTTACTTCTTTCTTTCTTCTTTCTTTCTTTACTCTTTCTTTCTTCTTTCTTTCTTCTCCTTTCTTCTTTCTTTGTACTTTCCTCTTTCTTCTTTCTTCTTCTTTCCTCCTTTCTTCTTTCTTTCTTCTTTCTTTCTTCTTTCTTTCTTCCTTCTTTCTTTCTTCTTTCTTTCTTGCTTTTTTTTTTCTTCTTTCTTTGTTTCTTCTTTCTTTCTTCTTTCTTTCTTCTTTCTTTCTTCTTTCTTTCTTTCTTTCTTCTTTCTTTCTTATTTTTTCTTTTTTCTTTCTTGCTTCTTTCTTACTTTATTCGTACTTCTTTCTTATTTCTTTCTTCTTTCTTTCTTTCTTCTTTCTTTCTTCTTTCTTTCTTCTTTCTTCTTTCTTATTTCTTTCTTTCTTCTTCTTTCTTTATTCTTTCTTTCCTCTTTATTTCCTCTTTCTTTCTTCTTCCTTTCTTCTTTCCTTCTTTCTTTCTTCCTTCTTTCTTTCTTCTTTCTTACTTATTTCTTACTTCTTTCTTAAATCTTTCTTTCTTCTTTCTTACTTCTTTCTTACTTCATTCGTTCTTGTTTCTTTCTTTCTTCTTTCTTTCTTCTTTATTTCTTCTTTCTTCTTTCTTTCTTCTTTCTTTCTTTCTTCTTTCTTTCTTCTTCCTTTCTTCTTTCTTCTTTCTTTCTTCTTTCTTTCTTTCTTCTTTCTTTCTTCTTTCTTTCTTTGTTCTTTCTTTCTTCTTTCTTTCTTCTGTCTTTCTTCTTTCTTTCTTTCTTCTTTCTTCTTTCTTTCTTCTTTCTTTCTTCCTTCTTTCTTTCTTCTTTCTTTCTTCTTTTTTTCTTCTTTCTTTCTTCTTTCTTTCTTTTTCTTTCTTTCTTCCTTCTTTCTTACTTCTTACTTTCTTCTTTCTTTCTTTCTTCTTTCTTTCTTCTTTCTATCCTCTTTATTTCTTCATTCTTTCTTCTTCCTTTCTTCTTTCTGTTCTTTCTTTCTTCTTTCTTTGTTACTTCTTTCTTTCTTCTTTCTTTCTTTCGTCTTTCTTTCTTCTTTCTTTCTTCTTTCTTTGTTCTTTCTTTCTTTCTTCTTTCTTTCTTCTTTCTTTCCTCTTTCTTTCTTCTTTCTTTCTTCTTCCTTTCTTCTTTCTTTCTTCTTTCTTTCTTCTTTCTTCTTTCTTTCTCTCTTTCTTATTTCTTTCTTATTTTTTTCTTCTTTCTTTCTCATTCTTTTTTTTTTCTTTCTTTCTTCCTTCTTTCTTTCTTCTTTCTTTCTTCTTTCTTTCTTCTTTCTTTCTTCTTTCTTTCTTCATTCTTTCTTCTTTTTTTCTTCTTTCTTTCTTCTTTCTTTCTTTCTTCTTTCTTTCTTCTTTCTTCCTTTCTTCTTTCTTTCTTCTTTCTTTCTTCTTTCTTTCTTCTTTCTTTCCTCTTTCTTTCTTCATCTTCCTTTCTTCTTTCTTTCTTCTTCTTTCTTCTTTCTTTCTTCTTTCTTTCTTCTTTCTTTCTTATTTCTTTCTTCCTTCTTTCTTTCTTCTTTCTTTCTTCTTTTTTCTTCTTTCTTTCTTCTTTCTTTCTTTTTTCTTTCTTTCTTCCTTCTTTCTTACTTCTTTCTTTCTTCTTTCTTTCTTTACTCTTTCTTTCTTCTTTCTTTCTTCTTCCTTTCTTCTTTCTTTGTACTTTCTTTCTTTCTTCTTTCTTTCTTCTTTCCTCCTTTCTTCTTTCTTTCATCTTTCTTTCTTCTTTCTTTCTTCCTTCTTTCTTTCTTCTTTCTTTCTTGCTTCTTTTTTTCTTCTTTCTTTGTTTCTTCTTTGTTTCTTCTTTCTTTCTTCTTTCTTTCTTCTTTCTTTCTTCTTCTTTCTTTCTTTCTTCTTTCTTTCTTATTTTTTTCTTTTTCTTTCTTGCTTCTTTCTTACTTTATTCGTACTTCTTTCTTATTTCTTTCTTCTTTCTTTCTTTCTTCTTTCTTTCTTCTTTCTTTCTTCTTTCTTTCTTCTTTCTTCTTTATTTTTCTTTCTTTCTTTCTTCTTTCTTTCCTCTTTATTTCTTCTTTCTTTCTTCTTCCTTTCTTCTTTCCTTCTTTCTTTCTTCCTTCTTTCTTTCTTCTTTCTTTCTTCTTTCTTTCTTTCTTCTTTCTTTCTTCTTTCTTTCCTCTTTCTTTCTTCTTTCTTTCTTCTTCCTTTCTTCTTTCTTTCTTCTTTCTTTCTTCTTTCTTCTTTCTTTCTTTCTTTCTTATTTCTTTCTTATTTTTTTCTTCTTTCTTTCTTCATCTTTTTTTTTTCTTTCTTTCTTCCTTCTTTCTTTCTTCTTTCTTTCTTCTTTCTTTCTTCTTTCTTTCTTCTTTCTTTCTTCTTTCTTTCTTCTTTCTTTCTTTCTATCTTTCTTTTTTCTTTCTTTCTTTCTTCTTTCTTCTTTATTTCTTTCTTCTTTCTTTCTTCTTTATTTCTATCTTTTTTCTTTCTTTCTTTCTTCTTTCTTTCTTCTTCTTTTTTCTTTCTTTGTTTTTTCTTTCTTTCTTCTTTCTTTCTTCTTTCTTTCTTCTTTTTGTCTTCTGTCTTTCTTTCTTCTTTCTTTATTTCTTCTTTCTTTCTTCTCTCTTTCTTATTTTTCTTACTCTTTCTTACTTCTTTCTTACGTCTTTCCTAATTCCTTCTTTCTTCTTTCTTACTTCTTTCTATTTCTTTCTTTCTTTCTTCTTTCTTTCTTCTTTCTTTCTTACTTCTTCTTTATTCTTTCTTTCTTCTTTCTTTCTTTCTTCTTTCTTTCTTCTTTCTTTCATTTCTTTCTTCTTTCTTTCTTCTTCCTTTCTTCTTTCTTTCTTCTTTCTTTATTTTTTCTTCTTTCTTTCTTCCTACTTTCTTTCTTATTTCTTTCTTCTTTCTTTCTTTCTTTCTATCTTCTTTCTTTCTTCTTTCTTTCTTTCTTCTTTCTTTCTTTCTTCTTTCTTTCTTCTTTCTTTCTTCTTCTTTCTTGCTTCTTTCTTACTTTTTTCGTACTTCTTTCTTCTTTCTTTCTTTCTTCTTTCTTTCTTTCTTCTTTTTTTCTTCTTTCTTCTTTCTTCTTTCTTTCTTCTTCCTTTCTTACTTCTTTCTTTCTTCTTTCTTTCCTATTTATTTCTTCTTTCTTTCTTCTTCCTTTCTTCTTTCTTTCTTTCTTTCTTCCTTCTTTGTTTCTTCTTTCTTTCTTCTTTCTTTCTTCTTTCTTTCTTCATTCTTTCTTCTTTTTTTCTTCTTTCTTTCTTTCTTCTTTCTTTCTTCTTTCTTTCTTCTTTCGTTCTTCCTTCTTTCTTTCTTCTTTCTTTCTTCTTTTTTTCTTCTTTCTTTCTTCTTTCTTTCTTTTTTCTTTCTTTCTTCCTTCTTTCTTAGTTCTTTCTTTCTTCTTTCTTTCTTACTCTTTCTTTCTTCTTTCTTTCTTCTTCCTTTCTTCTTTCTTTGTACTTTCTTTCTTTCTTCTTTCTTTGTTCTTTCCTCCTTTCTTCTTTCTTTCTTCTTTCTTTCTTCCTTCTTTCTTCCTTCTTTCTTTCTTCTTTCTTTCTTGCTTCTTTTTTTCTTCTTTCTTTGTTTCTTCTTTGTTTCTTCTTTCTTCTTTCTTTCTTCTTTCTTTCTTCTTTCTTTCTTTCTTTCTTCTTTCTTTCTTATTTTTTCTTTTTTCTTTCTTGCTTCTTTCTTACTTTATTCGTACTTCTTTCTTATTTCTTTCTTTCTTCTTTCTTTCTTCTTTCTTTCTTCTTTCTTCTTTATTTTTCTTTCTTCTTTCTTCTTTCTTTCCTCTTTATTTCTTCTTTCTTTCTTCTTCCTTTCTTCTTTCCTTCTTTCTTTCTTCCTTCTTTCTTTCTTCTTTCTTTCTTCTTTCTTTCTTTCTTCTTTCTTTCTTCTTTCTTTCCTCTTTCTTTCTTCTTTCTTTCTTCTTCCTTTCTTCTTTCTTTCTTCTTTCTTTCTTCTTTCTTCTTTCTTTCTTTCTTTCTTCTTTCTTTCTTATTTTTTCTTCTTTCTTTCTTCATTCTTTTATTTTTCTTTCTTTCTTCCTTCTTTCTTTCTTCTTTCTTTCTTCTTTCTTTCTTCTTTCTTTCTTCTTTCTTTCTTCTTTCTTTCTTCTTTCTTTCTTTCTATCTTTCTTTCTTCTTTCTTTCTTTCTTCTTTCTTTCTTCTTTCTTTCTTCTTCCTTTCTTCTTTCTTTCTTCTTTCTTTCTTTCTTCTTTCTTTCTTATTTATTTCTTTCTTTTTTCTTTCTTTCTTCTTCTTTCTTTCTTCTTTCTTTCTTCTTTCTTTCTTCCTTCTTTCTTTCTTCTTTCTTTCTTCTTTTTTTCTTCTTTCTTTCTTCTTTCTTTCTTTTTTTCTTTCTTTCTTCCTTCTTTCTTACTTCTTTCTTTCTTCTTTCTTTCTTTACTCTTTCTTTCTTCTTTCTTTCTTCTTCCTTTCTTCTTTCTTTGTACTTTCCTCTTTCTTCTTTCTTTCTTCTTTCCTCCTTTCTTCTTTCTTTCTTCTTTCTTTCTTCTTTCTTTCTTCCTTCTTTCTTTCTTCTTTCTTTCTTGCTTCTTTTTTTCTTCTTTCTTTGTTTCTTCTTTCTTTCTTCTTTCTTTCTTCTTTCTTTCTTCTTTCTTTCTTCTTTCTTTCTTTCTTTCTTCTTTCTTTCTTATTTTTTTCTTTTTTCTTTCTTGCTTCTTTCTTACTTTATTCGTACTTCTTTCTTATTTCTTTCTTCTTTCTTTTTTCTTCTTCCTTTCTTCTTTCCTTCTTTCTTTCTTCCTTCTTTCTTTCTTCTTTCTTTCTTCTTTCTTTCTTTCTTCTTTCTTTCTTCTTTCTTTCCTCTTTCTTTCTTCTTTCTTTCTTCTTTCTTTCTTCTTTCTTTCTTCTTTCTTTCTTCTTTCTTCTTTCTTTCTTTCTTTCTTATTTCTTTCTTATTTTTTTCTTCTTTCTTTCTTCATTCTTATTTTCTCTTTCTTTCTTCTTCTTTCTTTCTTCTTTCTTTCTTCTTTCTTTCTTCTTTCTTTCTTCTTTCTTTCTTCTTTCTTTCTTTCTATCTTTCTTTCTTCTTTCTTTCTTTCTTCTTTCTTTCTTCTTTCTTTCTTCTTTCTTTCTTCTTTATTTCTTTCTTCTTTCTTTCTTCTTTTTTTTCTTTCTTTTTTCTTTCTTTCTTTCTTCTTTCTTTCTTCTTTCTTCTTTCTTTTTTTCTTTCTTTGTTTTTTCTTTCTTCTTCTTTCTTTCTCCTTTCTTTCTTCTTTCATTCTTACTTCTTTCTTTCTTCTTTCTTTCTTCTTTCTTTCTTCTTTCTTTCTTCTTTCTTTCTTCATTCATTCTTCTTTCTTTCTTCTTTTTGTCTTCTTTCTTTCTTTCTTCTTTCTTTCTTTCTTCTTTCTTTCTTCTCACTTTCTTCTTTTTTCTTACTTCTTTCTTACTTCTTTCTTACTTCTTTCTTACTTATTTCTTACTTCTTTCTTAAATCTTTCTTTCTTCTTTCTTACTTCTTTCTTACTTCATTCGTTCTTGTTTCTTTCTTTCTTCTTTCTTTCTTCTTTATTTCTTCTTTCTTCTTTCTTTCTTCTTTCTTCTTTCTTCTTTCTTTCTTCTTCCTTTCTTCTTTCTTTCTTTCTTTCTTCTTTCTTTCTTTCTTCTTTCTTTCTTCTTTCTTTCTTTCTTCTTTCTTTCTTCTTTCTTTCTTCTTTCTTTCTTCTTTCATTCTTTCTTCTTTCTTTCTTCTTTCTTTCTTCTTTCTTTCTTCCTTCTTTCTTTCTTCTTTCTTTCTTCTTTTTTTCTTCTTTCTTTCTTCTTTCTTTCTTTTTTCTTTCTTTCTTCCTTCTTTCTTACTTCTTACTTTCTTCTTTCTTTCTTTCATCTTTCTTTCTTCTTTTTCTCTTCTGTCTTTCTTTCTTCTTTCTTTATTTCTTCTTTCTTTCTTCTCTCTTTCTTATTTTTCTTACTTCTTTCTTACTTCTTTCTTACTTCTTTCCTAAATCCTTCTTTCTTCTTTCTTACTTCTCTCTTATTTCTTTCTTTCTTTCTTTCTTTCTTCTTTCTTTCTTCTTTCTTTCTTCATTCATTCTTCTTTCTTTCTTCTTTTTGTCTTCTTTCTTTCTTTCTTCTTTCTTTCTTTCTTCTTTCTTTCTTCTCTCTTTCTTCTTTTTTCTTACTTCTTTCTTACTTCTTTCTTACTTCTTTCTTACTTATTTCTTACTTCTTTCTTAAATCTTTCTTTCTTCTTTCTTACTTCTTTCTTACTTCATTCGTTCTTGTTTCTTTCTTTCTTCTTTCTTTCTTCTTTATTTCTTCTTTCTTCTTTCTTTCTTCTTTCTTTCTTTCTTCTTTCTTTCTTCTTCCTTTCTTCTTTCTTTCTTCTTTCTTTCTTCTTTCTTTCTTTCTTCTTTCTTTCTTCTTTCTTTCTTCTTTCTTTCTTCCTTCTTTCTTTCTTCTTTCTTTCTTCTTTTTTTCTTCTTTCTTTCTTCTTTCTTTCTTTTTTCTTTCTTTCTTCCTTCTTTCTTACTTCTTACTTTCTTCTTTCTTTCTTTCTTCTTTCTTTCTTCTTTTTCTCTTCTGTCTTTCTTTCTTCTTTCTTTATTTCTTCTTTCTTTCTTCTCTCTTTCTTATTTTTCTTACTTCTTTCTTACTTCTTTCTTACTTCTTTCCTAAATCCTTCTTTCTTCTTTCTTACTTCTCTCTTATTTCTTTCTTTCTTTCTTTCTTTCTTCTTTCTTTCTTCTTCTTTCTTACTTCTTCTTTATTCTTTCTTTCTTCTTTCTTTCTTTCTTCTTTCTTTCTTCTTTCTTTCCTTTCTTTCTTCTTTCTTTCTTCTTCCTTTCTTCTTTCTTTCTTCTTTCTTTATTTTTTCTTCTTTCTTTCTTTCTTTCTTCCTACTTTCTTTCTTATTGCTTTCTTCTTTCTTTCTTTCTTCTTTCTATCTTCTTTCTTTCTTCTTTCTTTCTTTCTTCTTTCTTCTTTCTTCTTTCTTTCTTCTTCCTTTCTTTCTTCTTTCTTTCTTCTTTCTTTCTTCTTTCTTTCTTCATTCTTTCTTCTTTTTTTCTTCTTTCTTTCTTCTTTCTTTCTTTCTTCTTTCTTTCTTCTTTCTTTCTTACTTCTTTCTTACTTCTTTCTTTCTTCTTTCTTTCCTCTTTCTTTCTTTCTTCTTTCTTTCCTCTTTCTTTCTTTCTTCTTTCTTTCTTCTTTCTTTCTTTCTTCTTTCTTTCTTCCTTCTTCCTTTCTTCTTTCTTTCTTCTTTCTTTCTTCCTTCTTTCTTTCTTCTTTCTTTCTTCTTTTTTTCTTCTTTCTTTCTTCTTTCTTTCTTTTTTCTTTCTTTCTTCCTTCTTTCTTACTTCTTTCTTTCTTCTTTCTTTCTTTACTCTTTCTTTCTTCTTTCTTTCTTCTTCCTTTCTTCTTTCTTTGTACTTTCTTCTTTCTTCTTTCTTTCTTCTTTCCTCCTTTCTTCTTTCTTTCTTCTTTCTTTCTTCTTTCTTTCTTCCTTCTTTCTTTCTTCTTTCTTTCTTGCTTCTTTTTTTCTTCTTTCTCTGTTTCTTCTTTCTTCTTTCTTTCTTCTTTCTTTCTTCTTTCTTTCTTCTTTCTTTCTTTCTTCTTTCTTTCTTATTTTTTTCTTTTTTCTTTCTTGCTTCTTTCTTACTTTATTCGTACTTCTTTCTTATTTCTTTCTTCTTTCTTTCTTTCTTCTTTCTTTCTTCTTTCTTTCTTCTTTCTTCTTTCTTTTTTCTTTCTTTCTTTCTTCTTTCTTTCCTCTTTATTTCTTCTTTCTTTCTTCTTCCTTTCTTCTTTCCTTCTTTCTTTCTTCCTTCTTTCTTTCTTCTTTCTTTCTTCTTTCTTTCTTTCTTCTTACTTTCTTCTTTCTTTTCTCTTTCTTTCTTCTTTCTTTCTTCTTCCTTTCTTCTTTCTTTCTTCTTTCTTTCTTCTTTCTTCTTTCTTTCTTTCTTTCTTCTTTCTTTCTTATTTTTTTCTTCTTTCTTTCTTCATTCTTTTTTTTTCTTTCTTTCTTCCTTCTTTCTTTCTTCTTTCTTTCTTCTTTCTTTCTTCTTTCTTTCTTCTTTCTTTCTTCTTTCTTTCTTCTTTCTTTCTTTCTATCTTTCTTTCTTCTTTCTTTCTTTCTTCTTTCTTTCTTCTTTCTTTCTTCTTCCTTTCTTCTTTCTTTCTTCTTTCTTTCTTCTTCTTTCTTTCTTATTTATTTCTTTCTTTTTTCTTTCTTTCTTTCTTCTTTCTTTCTTCTTTCTTTCTTCTTTCTTTCTTCCTTCTTTCTTTCTTCTTTCTTTCTTCTTTTTTTCTTCTTTCTTTCTTCTTTCTTTCTTTTTTTCTTTCTTTCTTCCTTCTTTCTTACTTCTTTCTTTCTTCTTTCTTTCTTTACTCTTTCTTTCTTCTTTCTTTCTTCTTCCTTTCTTCTTTCTTTGTACTTTCCTCTTTCTTCTTTCTTTCTTCTTTCCTCCTTCTTCTTTCTTTCTTCTTTCTTTCTTCTTTCTTTCTTCCTTCTTTCTTTCTTCTTTCTTTCTTGCTTCTTTTTTCTTCTTTCTTTGTTTCTTCTTTCTTTCTTCTTTCTTTCTTCTTTCTTTCTTCTTTCTTTCTTCTTTCTTTCTTTCTTTCTTCTTTCTTTCTTATTTTTTTCTTTTTTCTTTCTTGCTTCTTTCTTACTTTATTCGTACTTCTTTCTTATTTCTTTCTTCTTTCTTTTTTCTTCTTCCTTTCTTCTTTCCTTCTTTCTTTCTTCCTTCTTTCTTTCTTCTTTCTTTCTTCTTTCTTTCTTTCTTCTTTCTTTCTTCTTTCTTTCCTCTTTCTTTCTTCTTTCTTTCTTCTTTCTTTCTTCTTTCTTTCTTCTTTCTTTCTTCTTTCTTCTTTCTTTCTTTCTTTCTTATTTCTTTCTTATTTTTTTCTTCTTTCTTTCTTCATTCTTATTTTCTCTTTCTTTCTTCCTTCTTTCTTTCTTCTTTCTTTCTTCTTTCTTTCTTCTTTCTTTCTTCTTTCTTTCTTCTTTCTTTCTTTCTATCTTTCTTTCTTCTTTCTTTCTTTCTTCTTTCTTTCTTCTTTCTTTCTTCTTTCTTTCTTCTTTATTTCTTTCTTCTTTCTTTCTTCTTTTTTTTCTTTCTTTTTTCTTTCTTTCTTTCTTCTTTCTTTCTTCTTTCTTCTTTCTTTTTTCTTTCTTTGTTTTTTCTTTCTTTCTTCTTTCTTTCTCCTTTCTTTCTTCTTTCATTCTTACTTCTTTCTTTCTTCTTTCTTTCTTCTTTCTTTCTTCTTTCTTTCTTCTTTCTTTCTTCATTCATTCTTCTTTCTTTCTTCTTTTTGTCTTCTTTCTTTCTTTCTTCTTTCTTTCTTTCTTCTTTCTTTCTTCTCACTTTCTTCTTTTTTCTTACTTCTTTCTTACTTCTTTCTTACTTCTTTCTTACTTATTTCTTACTTCTTTCTTAAATCTTTCTTTCTTCTTTCTTACTTCTTTCTTACTTCATTCGTTCTTGTTTCTTTCTTTCTTCTTTCTTTCTTCTTTATTTCTTCTTTCTTCTTTCTTTCTTCTTTCTTTCTTTCTTCTTTCTTTCTTCTTCCTTTCTTCTTTCTTTCTTTCTTTCTTCTTTCTTTCTTTCTTCTTTCTTTCTTCTTTCTTTCTTTCTTCTTTCTTTCTTCTTTCTTTCTTCTTTCTTTCTTCTTTCTTTCTTTCTTCTTTCTTTCTTCTTTCTTTCTTCTTTCTTTCTTCCTTCTTTCTTTCTTCTTTCTTTCTTCTTTTTTCTTCTTTCTTTCTTCTTTCTTTCTTTTTTCTTTCTTTCTTCCTTCTTTCTTACTTCTTACTTTCTTCTTTCTTTCTTTCTTCTTTCTTTCTTCTTTTCTCTTCTGTCTTTCTTTCTTCTTTCTTTATTTCTTCTTTCTTTCTTCTCTCTTTCTTATTTTTCTACTTCTTTCTTACTTCTTTCCTAAATCCTTCTTTCTTCTTTCTTACTTCTCTCTTATTTCTTTCTTTCTTTCTTTCTTTCTTCTTTCTTTCTTCTTTCTTTCTTCATTCATTCTTCTTTCTTTCTTCTTTTTGTCTTCTTTCTTTCTTTCTTCTTTCTTTCTTTCTTCTTTCTTTCTTCTCTCTTTCTTCTTTTTTCTTACTTCTTTCTTACTTCTTCTTACTTCTTTCTTACTTATTTCTTACTTCTTTCTTAAATCTTTCTTTCTTCTTTCTTACTTCTTTCTTACTTCATTCGTTCTTGTTTCTTTCTTTCTTCTTTCTTTCTTCTTTATTTCTTCTTTCTTCTTTCTTTCTTCTTTCTTTCTTTCTTCTTTCTTTCTTCTTCCTTTCTTCTTTCTTTCTTCTTTCTTTCTTCTTTCTTTCTTTCTTCTTTCTTTCTTCTTTCTTTCTTCTTTCTTTCTTCCTTCTTTCTTTCTTCTTTCTTTCTTCTTTTTTCTTCTTTCTTTCTTCTTTCTTTCTTTTTTCTTCTTTCTTCCTTCTTTCTTACTTCTTACTTTCTTCTTTCTTTCTTTCTTCTTTCTTTCTTCTTTTTCTCTTCTGTCTTTCTTTCTTCTTTCTTTATTTCTTCTTTCTTTCTTCTCTCTTTCTTATTTTTCTTACTTCTTTCTTACTTCTTTCTTACTTCTTTCCTAAATCCTTCTTTCTTCTTTCTTACTTCTCTCTTATTTCTTTCTTTCTTTCTTTCTTTCTTCTTTCTTTCTTCTTTCTTTCTTACTTCTTCTTTATTCTTTCTTTCTTCTTTCTTTCTTTCTTCTTTCTTTCTTCTTTCTTTCCTTTCTTTCTTCTTTCTTTCTTCTTCCTTTCTTCTTTCTTTCTTCTTTCTTTATTTTTTCTTCTTTCTTTCTTTCTTTCTTCCTACTTTCTTTCTTATTGCTTTCTTCTTTCTTTCTTTCTTCTTTCTATCTTCTTTCTTTCTTCTTTCTTTCTTTCTTCTTTCTTCTTTCTTCTTTCTTTCTTCTTCCTTTCTTTCTTCTTTCTTTCTTCTTTCTTTCTTCTTTCTTTCTTCATTCTTTCTTCTTTTTTTCTTCTTTCTTTCTTCTTTCTTTCTTTCTTCTTTCTTTCTTCTTTCTTTCTTACTTCTTTCTTACTTCTTTCTTTCTTCTTTCTTTCCTCTTTCTTTCTTTCTTCTTTCTTTCCTCTTTCTTTCTTTCTTCTTTCTTTCTTCTTTCTTTCTTTCTTCTTTCTTTCTTCCTTCTTCCTTTCTTCTTTCTTTCTTCTTTCTTTCTTCCTTCTTTCTTTCTTCTTTCTTTCTTCTTTTTTTCTTCTTTCTTTCTTCTTTCTTTCTTTTTTCTTTCTTTCTTCCTTCTTTCTTACTTCTTTCTTTCTTCTTTCTTTCTTTACTCTTTCTTTCTTCTTTCTTTCTTCTTCCTTTCTTCTTTCTTTGTACTTTCTTTCTTTCTTCTTTCTTTCTTCTTTCCTCCTTTCTTCTTTCTTTCTTCTTTCTTTCTTCTTTCTTTCTTCCTGCTTTCTTTCTTCTTTCTTTCTTGCTTCTTTTTTTCTTCTTTCTCTGTTTCTTCTTTCTTCTTTCTTTCTTCTTTCTTTCTTCTTTCTTTCTTCTTTCTTTCTTTCTTCTTTCTTTCTTATTTTTTTCTTTTTTCTTTCTTGCTTCTTTCTTACTTTATTCGTACTTCTTTCTTATTTCTTTCTTCTTTCTTTCTTTCTTCTTTCTTTCTTCTTTCTTTCTTCTTTCTTCTTTCTTTTTTCTTTCTTTCTTTCTTCTTTCTTTCCTCTTTATTTCTTCTTTCTTTCTTCTTCCTTTCTTCTTTCCTTCTTTCTTTCTTCCTTCTTTCTTTCTTCTTTCTTTCTTCTTTCTTTCTTTCTTCTTACTTTCTTCTTTCTTTTCTCTTTCTTTCTTCTTTCTTTCTTCTTCCTTTCTTCTTTCTTTCTTCTTTCTTTCTTCTTTCTTCTTTCTTTCTTTCTTTCTTATTTCTTTCTTATTTTTTTCTTCTTTCTTTCTTCATTCTTTTTTTTTTCTTTCTTTCTTCCTTCTTTCTTTCTTCTTTCTTTCTTCTTTCTTTCTTCTTTCTTTCTTCTTTCTTTCTTCTTTCTTTCTTCTTTCTTTCTTTCTATCTTTCTTTCTTCTTTCTTTCTTTCTTCTTTCTTTCTTCTTTCTTTCTTCTTCCTTTCTTCTTTCTTTCTTCTTTCTTTCTTTCTTCTTTCTTTCTTATTTATTTCTTTCTTTTTTCTTTCTTTCTTTCTTCTTTCTTTCTTCTTTCTTTCTTCTTTCTTTCTTCCTTCTTTCTTTCTTCTTTCTTTCTTCTTTTTTCTTCTTTCTTTCTTCTTTCTTTCTTTTTTCTTTCTTTCTTCCTTCTTTCTTACTTCTTTCTTTCTTCTTTCTTTCTTTACTCTTTCTTTCTTCTTTCTTTCTTCTTCCTTTCTTCTTTCTTTGTACTTTCCTCTTTCTTCTTTCTTTCTTCTTTCCTCCTTTCTTCTTTCTTTCTTCTTTCTTTCTTCTTTCTTTCTTCCTTCTTTCTTTCTTCTTTCTTTCTTGCTTTTTTTTTTCTTCTTTCTTTGTTTCTTCTTTCTTTCTTCTTTCTTTCTTCTTTCTTTCTTCTTTCTTTCTTTCTTTCTTCTTTCTTTCTTCTTTCTTTCTTTCTTCTTTCTTTCTTCTTCCTTTCTTCTTTCTTTCTTTCGTTCTTGTTTCTTTCTTTCTTCTTTCTTTCTTCTTTATTTCTTCTTTCTTCTTTCTTTCTTCTTTCTTTCTTTCTTCTTTCTTTCTTCTTCCTTTCTTCTTTCTTTCTTTCTTTCTTCTTTCTTTCTTTCTTCTTTCTTTCTTCTTTCTTTCTTTGTTCTTTCTTTCTTCTTTCTTTCTTCTTTCTTTCTTCTTTCTTTCTTTCTTCTTTCTTCTTTCTTTCTTCTTTCTTTTCTTCCTTCTTTCTTTCTTCTTTCTTTCTTCTTTTTTTCTTCTTTCTTTCTTCTTTCTTTCTTTTTTCTTTCTTTCTTCCTTCTTTCTTACTTCTTACTTTCTTCTTTCTTTCTTTCTTCTTTCTTTCTTCTTTCTATCCTCTTTATTTCTTCATTCTTTCTTCTTCCTTTCTTCTTTCTTTCTTTCTTTCTTCTTTCTTTGTTACTTCTTTCTTTCTTCTTTCTTTCTTTCGTCTTTCTTTCTTCTTTCTTTCTTCTTTCTTTGTTCTTTCTTTCTTTCTTCTTTCTTTCTTCTTTCTTTCCTCTTTCTTTCTTCTTTCTTTCTTCTTCCTTTCTTCTTTCTTTCTTCTTTCTTTCTTCTTTCTTCTTTCTTTCTCTCTTTCTTATTTCTTTCTTATTTTTTTCTTCTTTCTTTCTTCATTCTTTTTTTTTTCTTTCTTTCTTCCTTCTTTCTTTCTTCTTTCTTTCTTCTTTCTTTCTTCTTTCTTTCTTCTTTCTTTCTTCTTTCTTTCTTCTTCCTTTCTTCTTCCTTTCTCCTTTCTTTCTTCTTTCTTTCTTTCTTCTTTCTTTCTTATTTATTTCTTTCTTTTTTCTTTCTTTCTTTCTTCTTTGTTTCTTCTTTCTTTCTTCTTTCTTTCTTCTTTCTTTCTTCTTTTTTTCTTCTTTCTTTCTTCTTTCTTTCTTTTTTCTTTCTTTCTTCCTTCTTTCTTACTTCTTTCTTTCTTCTTTCTTTCTTTACTCTTTCTTTCTTCTTTCTTTCTTCTTCCTTTCTTCTTTCTTTGTACTTTCTTTCTTTCTTCTTTCTTTCTTCTTTCCTCCTTTCTTCTTTCTTTCTTCTTTCTTTCTTCTTTCTTTCTTCATTCATTCTTTCTTCTTTCTTTCTTGCTTCTTTTTTTCTTCTTTCTTTGTATCTTCTTTCTTTCTTCTTTCTTTCTTCTTTCTTTCTTCTTTCTTTCTTTCTTCTTTCTTTCTTATTTTTTTCTTTTTCTTTCTTGCTTCTTTCTTTCTTTCTTCATCCTTTCTTCTTTCTTTCTTCTTTCTTTCTTTCTTTTTTCTTTCTTTCTTTCTTTCTTTCTCTCTTCTTTCTTTCTTCTTTCTTTCTTCTTTCTTACTTCTTTCTTTATTCTTTTTTTCTTCTTTCTTTCTTTCTTCTTTATTTCTTATTTCTTTCTTCTTTTTTCATCTTTCTTTCTTCTTTCTTCTTTCTTCTTTCTTTCTTCTTTATTTTCTTTTCTTTCTTTCTTACTTCTTTCTTTCTTCCTTCTTTCTGTCTTCTTTCTTTCTTCTTTCTTTCTTCGTTCTTTCTTCTTTCTTTCTTCTTTTTGTCTTCTTTCTTTCTTTCTTCTTTCTTTCTTCTCTCTTTCTTCTTTTTTCTTACTTCTTTCTTACTTCTTTCTTACTTCTTTCTTAAATCTTTCCTTCTTCTTTCTTACTTTTCTTACTTGTTTCTTTCTTCGTTCTTTCTTCTTTCTTCTTTCTTTCTTCTTTCTTTCTTCTTGCTTTCCTCTTTCTTCCTTCATTCTTTCTTCTTCCTTTCTTCTTTCTTCTTTCTTTCTTTCTTTCTTCTTTCTTTCTTTCTTCCTTCTTTCTTTCTTCTTTCTTTCTTCTTTATTTCTTTTTTTTTCTTTCTTACTTCTTTCTTATTTCTTTCTTTCTTCTTTCTTTCTTTCTTCTTTTTTCTTCTTTCTTTCTTCTTTTTTTCTTCTTTCTTTCTTCTTTCTTTCTTTCTTCTTTCTTTCTTACTTCTGCCTTATTTCTTTCTTTCTTCTTTCTTTCTTGCTTCTTTCTTTCTTCTTTCTTTCTTCTTTCTTCTTTCTTTCTTCCTTCTTTCTTACTTCTTTCTTTCTACTTTATTTCTTTCTTCTTTCTTTCTTCTTTCTTTCTACTTTTTTTCTTCTTTCTTTCTTCTTTCTTTCTTTCTATCTTTCTTTCTTCTTTATTTCTTACTTCTTTGTTACTTCTTCTCTCTTTCTTTCTTTGTTCTTTCTTTATTCTTTCTTTCTTACTTTCATTCTTTCCTTTTTCTTTCTTTCATTCTTTCTTTTTTCTTTCTTTCTTTTTTCTTTCTTCCTTTCTTTCCTACTTTCTTTCTTTCTTTCTTAATTTCTTAATTTCTTTTTTCTTTATTTATTTTTTCTATCTTTTCTCTTTCTTTTTTCTTTCTTTCCTCTTTCTTTATTCTTTCTTCTTTCTTTCTTTCCTACTTTCTTTCTTTTTTTCTTTATTTCTTCATTTCTCTCTTTCTTTTTTCTCTCTCTCTTTCTTTCTTTCTTCATTCTCTCTTTCTTTCTTTATTCTTTTTTCATTCTTTCCTTCTTTCTTTCTTTTTTACTTTCTTTTTTCTTTCTTTCTTTCTTTCTTTCTTTCTTTCTTTCTTTCTTTCTTTCTTTCTTTCTTCTTTCTTTGCTGCTTTCTTTCTTTTATACTTTCTTTCTTTTTTCTTTACTTTTTCTCTTTCTTTCTTTCTTTCTACTTTCATTCTTTCTTTCTTCTTTCTTTCATTCTTTCTTTCTTTTTTCTTTCTTTCTTCTTTCTTTCTTTTTTACTTTTTTCTTTTTTCTTTCTTTCTTCCTTTTTTCCTTCTTTTTTCTTTCTTTCCTTCTTTTTTTCTTTCTTTTTTCTTTCTTTCTTTCTTCTTTCTTTCTTCTTTCTTTCCTTTTTTTATTTTTTCTTTCTTTCTTTCTTTCTTTCTTTCTTCTTTCTTTCTTACTTATTTCTTTCTTTCTTTATTGCTTTCTTTCTTTCTATCTTCCTTCTTTCTTTCCTTGTTTCATTCTTTTTTACTTCTTTCTTTTTTTCTTTCTTTCTTTTTTCTTTCTTTCTTTGTTTTTTCTTTCTTTCTTTTTGCTTTTTTTCTTTCTTTTTTCTTTCTTTCTTTTTTTCTTTTTTTATTTCATTCTTCTTTTTTCTTTCTTTTTCCTTTCTTTTTCTTTCTTTCGGTCTTCTTTCTTTCTTTTTTTTCTCTCTCTTTCTTTTTCTTTCTTTCTTTCTTTCTCGTTTCTTTCTTTCTTTATTTCTTTCTTTGCTACTATCTTTCTTTCTTTCTTTTTTTCTTTCTTTTTTCTTTCTTTCTTTCCTTCTCTCTTTCTTTCTTTTTTCTTTCATTCTTCTTTCTGTCTTATTTTTTCTTTATCTATTTCTTTCTTTCTTTTTCTTTCTTTTTTCTTTCATTCTTCTTTCTTTCTTCTTTTTTTCTGTCTTCTTTCTTTCTTTCTTTCTCTCTTTTTTTTCTTTCTTTCTTTTTTTCTTTCATTCTTCTTTAATTCTTTTTTCTTTCTTTTTTCTTTCTTCTTACTTTTTTCTCTCTTCTTTCTTTCATTCTTTCTTTCTTTCTTTCTTTCTTTCTATTTCATGTATTTCTTTTTTTTTCTTTCTTTCTTTCTCTTTTTTAATTTCTTTATTCTTTCTTTCTTTCTTTCTTCCTTCTTTCTTTCTTTCACTCGTTTTTCTTTCTTTCTCTCTTTCTTTCCTACTTTCTCTCTTTTTTCTTTCTTTCTTCTTTCTTTTTTCTTTCTTTCTTTCTTTCTTTCTTTTTCTTTCTTTCTTTCTTTATTTCCTACTTTCATTCTTTCCTAATTTCTTTCTTTCATTCTTTATTTTTTCTTTCTTTTTAATTTTTTCTTTCCCTTTTCTTTCTTCTTTCTTTCTTTATTACTTTCTTTCTTTCATTTTTAATTTTTTTCTTTCTTTTTTCTTTTTTCTTTGTTTATTTTTCTTTCTTTCTTTCCTACTTTATATCTTTCCTACTTTTTTCTTTGTTTATTTATTTATTTATTTATTGTTTCTTTCTTTCTTTCTATTTTTCTGTTATTCTTTCTTCTTCTTCTTTTTCTTTCTTTTTTCTTTCCTTCTTTCTTTTTCTCTTTTCTTTCTTTCCTTATGTCTTTCTTTCCTACTTTCTCTATTTCTTTCTTTCTTTCCTACTTTCTTTCTTTTTTCTTTCTTCTCTCTTCCTTTCTTCCTTTTTTCTTTCTTTCTTTCTTTATATATTTCCTTTTTCCTTCTTTCTTTCTTTCTTTCTTTCTCTCTTCTATCTTTCTTCTTTCTTTTTTCTTTCTTTCCTTCTTTTTTTTTTAATTTATTTCTTTCTTTTTCTTTCTTTCGTCTTTTTTTCTTTCGTCTTTCTTTTTTTTTCTTTATTTCTTCTTTATGTCTTTATTTTTCTATCTTTCTTTCTTTCTTTTTTTTTTAATTTCTTTCTATTTTTCTAATTTTTTTCTTTCTTTCGTCCATCTTTCTTACATTCTTTTATTTTCTTTCTTTCTTTCTTTCCTACTTTCTGTCTTTCCTTGTTTCTTTCTTACTTTCTTTCTTTCCTACCTTGTTTCTTTCCTACTTTCTTTCTTTATTTCATTCTTTCTTTCTTTCTTACTTTTTTCTTTCTTTCTTTCTTTCCTTTATCCTTTCTTTCTTTCTTTCTTTTTTCCTACTTTTTAATATATATTTTTATTTTTTTCTTTTTTCTTTCTTCTTTCTTTCTTTCTTACTTTCTATTTTCTTTTTCTTTGTTTTTTCTTTGTTACTTTCATTCTTTCCTTCTTTCTTTCTTTATTCTTTTTTAAAGAAAGAAAGAAAAAAAACAAAGAAAAATAAGAAAGAAAGAAAGAAATTAAAAATGAAAGAAAGAATGTAGGAAAGAAAGAAAGACGAAAGAAAGAAAGAAAGTAGGAAAGAAAGAAAGAAAGAAAGAAAGAAAGAAAGAAAGAAAGAAAGAAAGAAAGAAAGAAAGAAAGAAAGAAAGAAAGAAAGAAAAAAGAAAGAAAGAAAAAAGAATGAAAAAAGAAAGAAAAATAAAAAGAAAAGAAAGAGAGAAAGAAAAAAGAAAGAAAGTAGTAAATGAAATATAGAAAGAAACAAAGAAAGAAAAAAGATAGAAGTAAAGAAGAAAGAAAAATGAAAGAAAAAATAAAAAAGATATAAAAAAGAAAGAAAAAAAGAAAGAAATAGAGTAGGAAAGAAATAAAGAAAGAAAGAAAGAAGGAAAGAAAGAAAGGAAAAAAAAGAAATGAAGAAAGAAAGAGAGAAAGAAAGAAAAAAAACAAAGAAAAATGAAAGAAAGAAAGTAGGAAAGAAATAAAGAAAGAAAGTATGAAAGAAATAAAGAAAGAAATAGAGAAAGTAGAAAGAAATAAAGAAAGATAAAAAGAAGAAAGAAAGAAAATAAGAGAGAAAGTAGGAAAGAAAAAAGAAAATGAAAGAAATATGGAAAGAAAGTAAGAAAGAAAGAGGAAAAGAAAGAAAAAAAAAGAAAGAATGAAGAAAGAAAGAAAAAAAAGAAAGATGAAATTAAGTAAATAGGAAGAAATTAAGAAAGAAAAAATAAAGTAAGAAAGAATGATAGAAATTAGGAAAGAAAAAAGAAAAAGTAAGAAAGAAAGAAAGACAGAAAAAAGACAGAAAAAAAGTAAAGAAAGAAAAAAAAGAAAGAAAAAGAAAGAAAAAAGAAAGAGAGAAAGAAAGAAGGAAAGAAAGAAAGAGAAAAAGGAAAAAGAAAGAAAAAAAGAAAGAAAGCAAGAGAGAAAGTAGGAAAGAATGAAAGAGAGCAAGAAAAAAACAGAAAGTAAGAAAGAAAGAAGAAACAAAGAAAAAAGAAAGAAAGAAAGAAATTTAAAAAAGAAAGAAAAGTAAAAAAAAAGGAAGAAATTTTTTCTTTAATTTCTTTCTTCTTTCTGTTTCTTTCTTTTTCTTTCTTTTTAATTCTACTTTACTTTTTTAAAAAAGAAAGAAAGAAAGTAGGAAAGAAAGAAAGTAGAAATTAAAGTAAAAAAGTAGAAATTTTATTTCTTATTCTTTCTTTCTTCTTCTTTCTTTTTAATTTTCTTCTTTCTTTTTACTTTCTTTTGTATTTCTTTCTTTCTTTTCTTTTAATTTCTTTCTTGTTTTCTTTCTTACTTTCTTTCTTCTTTTCTTTCCTTATTTCTTTTTTCTTTCTATCATTCCTTCTTTCTTTCCTACTTTCTTTCTTTCTTTCTTTCTTACTTATTTATTTCTTTCTTTTCCTTTCTTTTTTTTTTCTTTTTTCATTGTTTCTTTCTTTCTTACTTTCATTTTTTTTTCTTTTTTCTCTTTCCTTTTTCTTTCTTTCTTTTCTTTCTTCTTTTTTTTTCTTTCTTTCATTCTTTCTTTCTTCCTTTCTTTCCTACTTGATTTCCTACTTTCTTTTTCTTTCTTTCTTTCCTCCTTTCTTTCTTTCTTTCTTTCTTTCGTAATTCCTTTCTTTCTTTCTTCCTTTCTTTCTTTTTCTTTCTTTCTTTTTTCTTTCTTTCTTTCTTTAATTTCTTTCTTTTTTTTATTACTTTCTTTCTTTCTTTTTTCTTTCTTTCTTTCCTTCATTTTTTTCTTTCTTTCTTTCTACTTTCATTTTTTCATTCTTTTTTTATATCTTTCTTTCTTTCCTTTATCATTCCTTCTTTTTTTATCTTTTTTTCTTTCTTTCTTTCTTTCTTTCCTCCTTTCCTTTTCATTCTTCTTTCTTTCTTTTTTTTTCTCTCTTTTTTATTTTTTTTTGTTTTTTTCTTTCTTTCTTTCTACCTTTCTTATTTTTCTTTTTTCTTTCTTTATTTCTTTATTTCCTACTTTCTCTCTTTTTCTTTCTTAATCTTTCTTTCTTTTTTCTTTCTTTCTTTCTTTCCTTCATTCTCTCTTTTTTTTTCTGTCTTTTTTCTTTGTTTTTTCCTTCTTTCATTCTTTCTTTGTCTCTTTATTTTTCTTTTTCTATTTTCTCTCTTTCTCTTTCTTTCTTCTTTCTTTCCTTCTTTTTTCTATCTTCTTTCTTTTTTCTTGAATTTCTTTCTTTCTTCTTTCTTTTTCTTCTTTCTTTCTTTCTTTCTTTCTTTTTTCTTTCTTTCTTTTTTTAATACTTTCTTTCTTTCCTACTTTCTTTTTTTCTTTCATTCCTATGTTTTACTTTCTCCCTCTCCTTTCTATCTTTCTTTGTTTTTTCTTTCTTTCTTTCTTTCTTTTTTTCATTCTTTTTCTTTCTTTTTTTTCCTACTCTCTTTTTTCTTTCGTTCTTTCTCTCTTTCCTTCTTTCTTTCTTTCTACTTTCTTTCATTCTTTCTTTTTCTTTCTTTCTTTTTCTTTTTCTTTCTTTTTTTTTCTTTCTTTCTTTCTTTCTTTCTTTCTTTCTTTCTTTCTTTCTTTCTTTCTTTCTTTCCTGCTTTCTTTCATTCTTTCTTTCTTTCTTTCTTCTTTCTTTCTGTCTTTATTTCTTTCCTTCTTTCATTTTTAATTTCTTTCTTTCTTTTTCTTTTCTTTGTTTTTTCTTTTTTATATCTTCTTTCTATTTTCTTTCTTCTTTCTTTCCTACTTTGTTTCTTACTTTCTTTTCTTTCCTACTTTCTATTATCTTTCTTTATTTCTTCTTTATTTCTACTTTCTCTCTCTCTTCTTTCTTTTATCTTTCTTCTTTCTTCTTTCTTTCTTTTTAATTTTTCTTTCTTTCTTT
Source organism: Columba livia (assembly GCF_036013475.1). Classification (NCBI taxonomy): domain Eukaryota; kingdom Metazoa; phylum Chordata; class Aves; order Columbiformes; family Columbidae; genus Columba; species Columba livia. Next base: position 25,097 of record NW_027043108.1, read on the forward strand.
CTTTCTTTCATTCCTTCCTACATTATTTCATTTTCTTTCTTTCCTACTTTCTCTCTTTCTTTCTTTGTTTTTTCTTTCTTTCTTTCTTTTTCTTTCTTTCTTTCTTTCTTTCTTTCTTTCTTTCTTTCTTTCTTTCTTTCTTTCTTTCTTTCTTTCTTTCTTTCCTACTTTCTGTCTTTCTTTCTTTCTTTCTTTCTTACTTTCTTTCCTTTTTATTTCTTTCTTTTAGCTTTCTTTTCTCTCTCCTTTTTCTTTCTTCTTTTTACTTTCTTTCTTCTTTCTTTCTTTCTTTCTTTTTTCTTTCTTTCTTCTTTCTTTTTTCTTTTTTCTTTCTTTCTTTCTTTTCTTTCCTTCTTTCTTTTTTATTTCTTTCTTCTTTCTTTCTTTCTTTTTTAATTTTTCTTTCTTTCTTTTTTCTTCTTTCTTTCTTTTTTATTTCTTTTTATTTCTTCTTTCTTTCATTTTTTTTTTCTATTTTCTTTCTCTTTTAATTTCTTTCTTTCTTTCTTAATTTCTTTCTTTCCAACTTTCTTTCTTTCTTTCCAACTTTCTTTCTTTCTTTTTTATTTCATTCTCTCTTTTTTCTTTCTTTCCTATTTATTTTTTCTTTATTCTTTCTTCTTTCTTTCTTTGTTTCTTTCTTTCCTGCTTTCTTTCTTTCTTTCTTATTTCTTTCCTTCTCCTTTCTTTCTATGTTTCTTTTTTTTTTCTTTCTTTCTCTCTTTCTTTCTTTCCATTTTCTTTTTTTTCTTTCTTTTTTCTTTCTTTCCTACTTTTTTCTTTCTTTCTTTATTTATTTTTTCTTTCTTTATTTCTATCTTTCTTTCTTTCCTACGTTCATTTTCTTTCCTTTTCTCTCTTTTCTTCTTTCTTTCTTTCCTTTTTTCTTTCTTTTTTTCTTTTTTTTTCCTACTTTCTTTGTTTCTTTCTTTATTATTTCTTTCTTCCTTTTTTCTATCTTTCTTTCTTTCTTTTTTTAATTTCTTTCTTTCTTTCTTTCTTCTTTTTTTCTTTCTCTTTCATTCTTTCTTTCTCTTCCTTTCTATCTTCTTTTGTCTTTCTTCTTTCTTCTTTCTTTCTTTATTTCTATCGTACTTTCTTTCTTCCTTCCTTTCCTTCTTTCTTTTTCCTTTCTTTCTTTTTTTCTTTCTTTCTTTCTTTGTTTCTTTCCTACTTTATTTCTTTCCTACTTTCTTTCTTGTATTCTTTCTTTCTTTTCTTCTTTCTTTTTACTTTCTCTTTACTTTCTTTTTCTTTCTTTTTTTTCCTTTTTCTTTCTTTTTTTCTTGCTCTCTTTATTTCTTTCATTCTTTCTTTCTTTCTTCTTTTCTTCTTTCTTTCTTTCTTTCTTTCTTCTTTCTTTCTTTTTCTTTCTTTTTTCATTCTTTTTTCTTTTTTTCTTTCTCTCTTTCTTTCTTTTTCGTTTCTATCTTTCTTTCTTTCTTTCTTTTTTCTTTCTATCTTTCTTTCTTTCCTACTTTCTTTCTTTATTTCTTCCTTTTTTCTTCCTTTCCTTATTATTTCTTACTTTCTTCTTTCCTACTTTCTTTATTTCTTCCTTTCCTTCTTTTCTACGTTCATTCTATTTTGTTTCTTTTTCCTTTCATTATTCTTTCTTTTTCTTTCTTCCTTCTTTCTTTCTTTTTTCTTTCTTTCTCTCTTTTTTTTCTTTCTTTCTTTCTTTTCTTCCTACTTTCTTTCTTTCTTTTTCTTTTCTATCTTTCTTCTTTCTACTTTCTCTCTTTCTTTCTTCTTTCATTTTTCTTTCTTTCCTACTTTCTCTCTTTCTTTCATTCTTTCTTTCTTATTTCTTTCTTTCCTACCTTCTTCTTTCTTTCATTCATTCTTTCTTTCTTTTTCTTCTTTTTATTTTTTCCCTCTTTTTTGTCTCTCCTTTATTTCTTTCTTACTTTCTTTCTTTTTACTTTCTTTTTTCTTCCTTTTTATTTCTTCCCACTTTCTTTCTTTCTTTCTTACTTTCTTTCTTTTATTCTTTTTCTTTCTTATTCTTTCTCTCTTTGTTTCTTTTTCGTTCTTTCTTCTTTCTCTCTTTCTTTCTTTTTTCTTTCTTTCTTTCTATCTTTCCTACGTTCTTTCTTTCCTTTTTTTTCTTTGTTTATTCTTTCTTTTTTCTTTCTTTCTTTCTTCCTTTCTTTCTTTTTTCTTTTTTTCTTTCTTTCTCTCTTTCTTTCTTTCGTACTTTCTTTCTTTCGTCTTTCTTTCCTACTTTCTTTCCTTCTTTCTTACTTTCATTTTTTCATTCTTTCTTTCTTTCTTTTTACTTTCTTTTTCTTTCTTTTTTATTTCTTTCCTACTTTCTTTCTTTCTTTATTCTTTCTCTATTTCTTTCTTTTTTCTTTCTTTCTTTCTATCATTCCTACTTGCTTTTTTCTTTCTTATTTCTTTCATTCTTTCTTTCTTTTTTATTTCATTCATCTTTCTTTCTTCTTTTTTCTTTCTTTTTTCTCTTTCTTTCTATTTATTTCGTTCTTTCTTTCTTTCTTTTTTCTTTCCTTCTTTCCCATATTATTTCTTTTTTTACTTTCTTTCTTTCTTTCTTTCCTTATCTATTTCTTTCTTTCTTTATATCTTCTTTTTTTTCTTTTTTCTTTCATTCTTCTTTTTCATTCATGTTTCTTTATTCTTACTTTCTTTTCTTATTTCTTTCTTTCTTTCTTTCTTTCTTTCTTTCTTTCTTTCTTTCTTTCTTTCTTTCTTTCTTTCTTTCTTCTTTCTTTTTTATTGTTTTCTTTCTTCTTTCTTTCTTTCTTATTAGTTTCTTTCTTTATTTTTTATTTCTTTCTTCTATTCTCTTTACTTCCTTCTTTATTTATACTTTCTTTATTTATTTATTTTTCTTTCATTCTTCAATCTTTCTTCTTTCTTCTTTTTTCTTTCTTTTTCTTTTTTTTGTCTTTTTTCTTATTTCATTCTTTCTTTCCTACTTTCTTTAGTTCTTTCTTTTATTTCGTACTTTCTTTGTTCTTTCTTTCTTTTTCTTTCTTTCTTCTTTCATTCTTTCTTTCTTTCTTTCTTTCTTTCTTTCTTTCTTTCTTTCTTTCTTTCCTTCTTTCTTTCTTTCCTACTTTTTTCGTTATTTTATTCTTTTTTTCTGTCTTCTATTTTCTTTCCTTCTTTCTTTTTACTTCTTTCTTTCTTTATTTTCTCTTTCTTAGTTTCTTTCTTTCTTTCTTAGTTTTTTTCTTTCTCTCTTTCTTTTTTCTTTCTTTCTTTCTCTCCTACATTCTTTCTTTCTTTTTTCTTTTTTTCTTACTTTCTTTCTTCTTTCTTCCTTTCCTTTTTCTTTCTTCCTTTTTTTCTTCTTTCTTTTTTTCTTTCTTCCTTCCTTCTTTCTTTCATTCTTTCTCAGTTTTTTCTATTTTCTTTCTTTATTTCTTCTTTTTCTTTCCTTCTTCTTTCTTTTTTACTTTCTTTCTCTCTTTTTTTTCTTTCATTCTTCTTTCTTTCTTTTTTCTTTCTTTATTCTTTCTTTCGTACTTTTTTTTTTCTTTCTATTTCCTTTCATTGTTTTTTCTTTCTAATATTTCTTTCTTTCTTTCTTTCTTTTTTCTCTCTTTCTTTTTTCTCTCCTAGATTCTTTCTTTCTTTCTTTTTTCTTTCTTTTTTCTTTCTTTCTCTCTTTTTTCTTTCTTTCTTTTTTCCTTCTTTATTTCCCACTTTCTCTCTTTCTTTCTTTCTTTTTTCTTTCTTCTTTCTACCTTTCTCTCTTTCTTTCTTTCTTTCTCTCTTTCTTTCTTTCTTATTCTTTTCGTTCTTTATTTCTTTCATTTTCATTCATTCTTTTTCTTCTTTCTTTGTATTTTCTTTCTTCCTTTCTTTCTTTTTTCTTTCTTTCTTTCTTTTTTCTATCTTTTCTCTTTCTTTTTTCTTTCCTTACTCTTTCTTACTTTTTCTTTCTTCTTATTTTCTTTCTTATTTTTTTCGTTATTTCTTTCTTTCTTTCTTTCTTTGTTTCTCTTTCTTTCTTCCTTTTTCTTTTTTCTTTCTTTCATTCTTTCTTTTATTCTTTCTTTATTTTTTCCTTTTTCTTTCTTTTTTCTTTCTCTCTTTCTTTCCTTTTTAATTCATTCTTTTTTCTTTTTTCTTTTTTCTTTCTTTTTTCTTTCTTTCGTTCTTCTTTCTTTCTTTTTCTTTCTTTTTCTCTTTCTTTCTTTCTTTCTCTTTTTTTCTTCTTTCTTCTTTCTTTTTTCTTTCATTTTCTTTCTTTCTTTCATTCTTTCTTCTTTCTTCTTTCTTTTTCTTTCTTTCTTTCTGTCTTTATTTTTGTTTCTTTCTTTTTTGTTTGATATTCTTTCTTTCTTCTTTTTTCTTACTTTTTTCTTTCAAGATTTCTTTTTTTCTTTCTTTCTTTTTTCTTTCTTTCTTTTTTCTTTCTCTCTTTCTGTTCTTTCTTCGTTCTTTCTTTGCTTCGTTCTTTCTTTTTTACTTTCTTTGTCTTTTCTTTTTTTTTCTCTCCTACATTCTTTCCTTCTTTCTTTTTTCTTTCTATTTTTTCTTTCGTTCATTCTTTCTTTCATTCTTTTTTCTTTCTTTTTCTTTTTTATTCTTTTCTTTCTTTCTATTTCTTTCATTCTCCCTTTCTTTATTTCTTTCTTTCTTTCTTTAGTTCTCCCTTTCTTTCTTTTTTTCTTCTTTCTTTACTTCTTTCTTTCTTACTTTCTTTCTTTTTTGCTACTTTCTTTCTACTTTCTTTCTTTTTTCTTTTTCTTTCTTACTTTATTTCTTTCTGATTCCTTCTTTTTCTCTTTCTTTCCCATTTCTTCTTTCTTTCTTCTTTCATTCTTATTTCCTTTTTTAATTTTTCTTGCTTTCGCTTTTCTTCTTTCTTTCTTCCTTTCTTTTTTATAATTTATTTATTTATTTGATTTATTTATTTTTCTTTCTTCTTTCTTTCTTTCTATTTTCTTTCTTTATTTTTTATTTCTTTATTTTTTCTTATTTTTTCTTTCTTTTTTCTTTTTTCTTGTTTCTTTCTTCTTTTACTTTCTTTCTTCTTTCTTTCATTCTTTCTTTTTTTTAAACTTCTTTCTTTCTTTCTTTCTTTCTTTCTTTCTTTTTTCTTTCTTTCTTCTCACTCTTTTTCTTTCTTTCTTTCCGACGTTCTTTCTTTTTTTCTTTCTTTCTATTTTCTTTCTTTCTTTTTTCTTTCTTTTTTTACTCTTTATTTCTTTACTCTTTCATTCTTACCTTATTTTTAATTCCTTTCTTTCTTCTTTCTCCTTTCTTTCTTCTTTCTTTCTTTCTTCCTTCTTCTTTCTTTCTTTCTTTCTTTCTTTCTTTCTTTCTTTCTTTCCTTTTTCTTCTTTGTTTCTTTTTACTATCTTTCTTTCTTTCTTTTTTTTTAATTTCTTTCTTTCTTTTTTCCTTACTTATTTTTTTTATTTCTTCTTTCTTTCTTTCCTTTTTCTCTTCTTCTTTCTTTCTTTCTTTTTTCTAGCTTTTTTCCTTTTTATTTTTCGCTTCTTTCTTTCTCTCTTTTTCTTATTTCTTCTTTATTTTTTTCTTACTTACTTTCTTTCTTTTCTTTCATTTTACTTTCTTACTTTCTTATAATTTTCTTACTTTTTGCTGTCTTTCATCTTTCTTTCTTTTTTTCTTTCATTTTTCTATCTTTCTTTCTTCTTTCTTTCTTTTTTTCCTTTCCTTTTTCTTTCTTTATTCTTTGTTTCTATTTCTTTCCTACTTTCTTTCTTTCCGACTTTCTCTCTCATTCTTTCTATTTTCTTTCTTCCTTTTTTTCTTTCTTCTTTCTTTCTTTCTTTTTTCTGTCTTTCTTTCTTTCTCTCTTATTTCTTTCTCTTTTAACTTCTTTCTTTCTTCTTTCTTTATCTTTCTTTCTTCATTATTTCATTTTTCTATCTTTCTATCTTTCTTCTTTAAATTTCTTTCTTCCTTTCTTTCTTTTTTCTTTCTCTTTCTTCTTCTTTCTTTATCTTTCTTTCTTCTTTCTTTCTTTTTTCTTTCTTTCTTTCTTTCTTTTTTCTTTCTTTATTCTCTACTTTCTTTCTTTCTTTTTTACTTCTTTTTTCTTTCCTACTTTCTTACCTTCATACTGTCTATACTTCTTTGTTTCTTTTTCTTTCTTTTTATTTTCTTCTTTTCTTTCTTCTTTTGTTTTCTTTTCTTTCTTTCTTTCCTTCTTTCTTTCTTTCTTTCTTTCTTTCCTACTTTCTTTCCTACTCTCTTTGTTTCTTTTTTTTAATTTCTTTCTTTATTTCTTTTTCTGTCTTTTTTTCTTTTTTTCTTTCTTTTTTCTTTCTTTTTCTTCTTTCTTTCTTTTCTTTTCTTTCTTTTTTTCCTACTTTCTTTCTTCCTTTCTCTCTTTCCTACTTTCTCTCTTTCATACTTTCTTTGTTTTTCTTCTTTCTTTCCTACTTTCTTTCTTCCTTTTCTCTTCTTTCTTTATTTCCTTTTTCAAATTAATTTCTTTCTTTCTTTTTTCTTTCTTTCTTCATCTTTCTTCTATATTTTCTTTCTTTCTTTCTATCCTACTATCTTTCTTTCTTTCTTTTTTTCCTACTTTGTTTCTTTCCTACTTTCTTTCTTTCTCATCCTTCCTACTTTCTCTCTTTCTTTGTTTTTTTCTTACTTTTTTCTTTCTTCCTTTCTTTCTTTCTTCTTCTTTCTTTCTTTTTTTCTATCTTTCTTTTTTTTATTTTCTTTCTTTCTTCTTTCCTTTTTATTTTCTTTCTTTCTTTCTTTTTCTTTCTTTTTTCTTTCATTTTTATATTTCCTTCTTCCTCTCATACTTTCTTTCTTTCTTTCTTTTTCTTCTTTTCTTTTTTTATCTTTTTCTTTCTTATTTTTGTTTCTTTCTTTCTTTCTTTTTCTTTTTCTCTCTTTCTTCTTTCTTTCTTTTTTCTTTCTTTTTTCCTTCTTTTTTCTTTCTTCCTTTCTTTTTTCTTTCCTTTTTCTTTCTTTTCTATTTTTTCTTTTTTCTTTCTTTCTTTCTTTCTTTCTTTCTTTCTTTCTTTCTTTCTTTCTTTCTTTTTTTCTTTTTTCTTTCTTTCTTAATTACTTTCTTTCTTCTCTCTTTTTTCTTTCTTTCTTTTTTTCTTTCTATCTTCTTTCTTACTTTCTTACTTCTTTTTAATTTCAGTATTTCTTTCTTTCTTTTTTCTCTCATTCTTTTTCCTTTCTTTCTATTTTCTTTCTTTCTTTCTTTCTTCTTTCTTTATTTTTTCTATCTTTCTTTCTTTCTTAATTTCTTTCTTTCTTTTTTCCATCTTTCTTTCTTTCTTCCCTTCTTTCTCTCTTTCTTTCTTTCCTACTTTCTTCTTTCTTACTTTCTTTCATACTTTCTTTTTTCTTACTTTCTTTCTTCCCTTCTTTATTATTTCTTCCTTTCTTTTTTCTTTCTTTTTTCTTTCCTTTTTCTTTATTTTCTATTTTTTTCTTTCTTTCTTTCTTTCTTTTTTCTTTCTTCTTCTTTCTACTTACTTTCTTTTTTTTAATTTCTGTCTTTCTTTTTCTCTTTTTACTGTCTTTCTTTCTTTTTTTTATTTCTTTCTTTCTTTCAATATTTCTATTTTCTTTCTTTCTTGTTTCTTTCTTTCTATCTTTATTTCTCTCTTTCTTTCGTTCTTTATTCATTCTTTCTTCTTTCTCTCTTCTTTTATTCTTTCTTTCTTTCATTTTTTCTTTCTTTCCTACTTTCCCTCTTTCTTTCCTTCTTTCTTTTTTCTTTTTTCTTTCTTTCTTTCTTTCCTACTTTCTTTCTCTCTTTCTTTCTTTCTTTCTTTCTTTGTTTTTTTCTTTCTTTTTTATTTTTTCTTTCTTTTATCTTTCTTTCTTCTTTCTTTCCTTTTTCATTCTTTCTTCTTTCTTTGTTCTTTTATTCTTTCTTTCTTTCTTTTTTCTTTCTTTCCTACTTCCTCTTTCTTTCTCTTTTTCTTTCTTTCTGTCTTTTTCCTTTCTTTCTCTCTTTCTTTTTCTTTCTTTCTTTCCTACTTTCTTTCTTTCTTTCTTACCTTCTTTCTCTCTTTCTTTCTTTCTCTTTTTCTTTCTTTCCTTCTTTCTTTCTCTACTACTTTCCTTCTTTATTTCCTTTTTTCTTCTTTCTTTCTTTCTTCTTTCTTTCTTTATTTCTCTCTTTCTTTTTTCTTTCTTTCTTTCTTACTTTCCTTCTTTTTTCTTTCTTCCTTTCATATCTTCATTTCTTTCTTTCTTACTTACTTTCTTTTTTAATTTCTTTATCTCTTTCTTTTTTTTTTCTTTCTTTCTTTTTTATTTCTTTCCTCTTTCTTTTTTCTTTCTTCCTTCTTTCTTTCTTTCTTTCTTTCTTAATTACTTTCTTTCTTTCTCTCTTTTTTCTTTCTTTCTTTCTTTCCTACTTTCTCTCTTTCTTTTTTCTTATTTGTTCTTTCTTTCTTTCTTTCTTTCTTTCTTTTTTCTTTCTTTCTTTCTTTCTTTCTTTCTTTCTTTCTTTCTTTCTTTCTTTCTTTCTTTTTCTTTCTTTCTTTTTTTAGTTTCTTTCTTTCTTTCTTTTTTCTTTCTTTCTTTTTTTTCTTTCTTTTTTCTTTCTTTTTTCTTTCTTTATTCCTTCTTCCTTTCTTTCATTAATTTCTTACTTTCTCTTTGTCTTTCTTTCTTTTATCTTTCTTTTTTCTTTCTTTCTTTCTTTTTTTCTTTCTTTCTTTTTTCTTTCTTTCTTTCTTTCTTTCTTCCTACTTTCTTTCTTTTTAATTTCTTTGTTTCTTACTTTCTTTCTTTCTATTTAATTTTTTTCTTTCTATTTTCTTTCATTTTTCTTGCTTATTTCGTTCTTTTTTTCTTTCATATTTCTTTGTTTTTTCTTTCTTTCTTCTTTCTTTCTTCCTTCTTTCTTCTTTCTTTCTTCTTTCTTTCTTCTTTCTTTCTTCTTTCTTTCTTTTTTATTTCTTTCTTCTTTCTTTCTTTCTTCTTCCTTTCTTCTTTCTTTCTTTGTTACTTCTTTCTTACTTCTTTCTTTCTTCTTTCTTTCTTTCTTCTTTCTTTCTTCTTTCTTTCTTCTTTCTTTCTTTCTTTCTTCTCTCTTTCTTCTTCCTTTCCTATTTCTTTCCTCTTTCTTCCTTCTTCCTTACTTCTTTCTTTCTTTCTTCTTTCATTCTTCTTTCTTTCTTCTTTCTTTCTTTCTTTCTTCTTTCTTTCTTCTTTCTTCTTTCTTTCTTTCTTTCTTCTTTCTTTCTTCTTTATTTCTGTCTATCTTTCATCTTTCTTTCTTCTTTCTCTCATCATCTTTCTTTCTTCTTTCTTTCTTCTTTCTTTCTTCTTTCTTTCTTCTTTCTTACTTCCTTCTTTCTTCTTTCTGTCTTCTTTCTTTCTTCTTTCTTTCTTCTTTCTTAATTCTTTCTGTATTCTTTCTGTATTCTTTCTCTCTTCTTTCTTTCTTACTTCTTTCTTTCTTCATTCTTTCTTTCTTCTTTCTTTCTTCTTTCTTTCTTTCTTTCTTCTTTCTTCTTTCTTCTTCTTCTTTCTTTCTTCTTTCTTTCTTCTTTCTTTCTTGTTTCTTTCTTCTTTCTTCGTTCTTTCTTTCTTCTATCTTTCTTTCTTCTTTCTTTCTTTCTTCTTTCTTCTTTCTTCTCTCTTTCTTCTTTCTTTCTTTCTACTTTCTTTCCTTCTTCTTTCTTTCTTTCTTCTTTCTTTCTTTCTTCTTTCTTTCTACTTTCTTTCTTTCTTCTACCTTTCCTTCTTCTTTCTTTCTTACTTCTTTCTTTCTTCTTTCTTGTTTCTTTATTCTTTCTTTCTTCCTTCTTTCGTTCTTATTTCTTTCTTTCTTCTTTCTTTCTTTCTTCTTTCTTTCTTCTTTCTTACTTCTTTCTTCGTTCTTTCTTTCTTCTTTCTTTGTTCTGTCAATCTTCATTCTTTCTTCTTTCCTCTTTCTTTCTTCTTTCTTTCTTTCTTTTTTCTTTCTTCTTTCTTTCTTCTTTCGTCCTTCTTCATTTCTTCTTTCTTTCTTATTTCTTCTTTCTTTCTTCTTTCTTTCTTTATTTCTTCTTTCTTTCTTTCTTCTTTCTTTCTTCTTTCTTCTTTCTTTATTATTTCTTTCTTCTTTCTTTCTTCCTTCTTTCTTTCTTCTTTCTTTCTACTTTCTTTCTTCTTTCTTTCTTCTTTCTTTCTTCTTTCTTTCTTTCTTTTTTTCTTTCTTTCTTCTTCCTTCCTTCTTTTTTCTTCTTTTTTCCTTTCTTCTTTCTTTCTTTCTTCTTTCTTTCTCTCATCTTTCTTTTTTCTTTCTTCTTTCTTTCTTCTTTCTTTCTTCTTTCTTTCTTCTTTCTTTCTTCTTTCTTTCTTTCTTTTCCTACTTTCTTCTTTCTTTCTCCCTTTCTTTATTTCGTTCTTTCATTTTCTTTCTTTCTTTCTTTTTCCATTCTTTCTTTCTTCCTCTCTTTATTTACTAGTTACTTTCTTTCTTTCTTTCCCTTTTTTTTTAATTTCGTTCTTTCTTTCTTTCTTTCTTGTTTCTTTCTCTATTTCTTTCTTTTTCTTTCTTTCTTTCTTTGCTACCTTCTTTCTTTCCTACTTTCTTTCTTTCTTTCTTTTTTCTTTCTTTTTTCTTTCCTTTTTCTTTATTTTCTATTTTTTTTCTTTCTTTCTTACTTTCTTTTTTCTTTCTTTCTTCTTTCTTACTTACATTTTTTTTTAATTTCTGTCTTTCTTTTTCTCTTTCTTTTTACTTTCTTTCTTTCTTTTTTTAATTTCTTCCTTTCATATCTTCATTTCTTTCTTTCTTACTTTCTTTCTTTTTTAATTTCTTTATCTTTCTTTCTTTTTTCTTTCTTTCTTTTTTATTTCTTTCCTCTTTCTTTTTTCTTTCTTCTTTCTTTTTTTCTTTCTTTCTTAATTTCTTTCTTTCTTTCTTTCTTTCTTTCTTTCTTTCTTTCTTTCTTTCTTTCTTCTTTCTTTCTTTTTTCTTCTTTCTTTCTTCTTTCTTCTTTCTTTCTTCTTTCTTTCTACTTTCTTTCTTTCTTCTTTCTTTATTTCTTCTTTCTTTCTTTCTTCTTTCTTCTTTCTTCTTTCTTCTTTCTTTCTTCTTTCATTCTTCCTTCTTTCGTTCTTCTTTCTTTCTTCTTTCTTTCTTATTTCTTTCTTCTTTCTTTCTTCTTTCTTCGTTCTTTCTTTCTTCTTTCTTTCTTCTGTCTTTCTTCTTTCTTTCTTCATTCTTTCTTACTTGTTTCTTTCTTCTTTCTTTCTTTCTTCATTCTTTCTTTCTTCTTCCTTTCTTCTTTCTTTCTTCTTCCTTTCTTTCTTCTTTCTTTCTTCTTTCTTTCTTCTTTCTTTCTTCTTTCTTTCTTTCTTCTTTCTTTCTTCTTTCTTTCTTCTTTCTTTCTTTCTTTTTTCTTCTTTCTTTATTTCTTCTTTCTTTCTTTCTTCTTTCTTTCTTCTTTCTTTCTTGTTTCATTGTTTTTTCTTTCTTTCTTATTTCTTTCTACTTTCTTTATTCTTTCTTCTTTCTTTCTTTCTTCTTTTGTCTTTCTTTCCTACTTTTAAATTTCTTAATTTCTTTATTTTTTCTTTCTTTCTTTACACCTTTCTATCGGCATCTTTCTTTCTTTTTTCTTTCTTTGTTTCTTTCTTTATTCTTTCCTTCTTAGTTTCTTTCTTTCTTACTGTTTTAGTTTCTTTCTTTCTTTCTTTTTTCTTTCTTGTTTCCTTTTTTCTTTCTTTTTTTTTCTTTCTTTCTTTCTTTGTTTTTTATTTTTTTCTTTCTTCCTTTCTTTTTTCTTTCTTGCTTTCTTTCCTAGTTTCTTTCTTTCCTACTTTCTCTTTTTCTTTCTTTCTTTCTTTCTTTCTTTCTTTTGGATTTCTTTTTTTCTTTCTTTCTCTTTTCATTCTTTATTTCTTTCTTACTCTCTTTCTTTCCTTATTTCTTTCTTTCTTTCTTTTTTCCTACTTTCTTTCTTTCTTTTTTCTTTCTTTCTTTCTTTTTTCTTTCTTTTCTCTTACTTCTTTCTTTTTTTCTTTTTTATTTCTTTCTTTCTTTTTTCTTTCTTTTTTCTTTCTTTATTTCTTTTTTCTTTCTTCTTTCCTTCTTCTGTCTTTCTTTCTTTCTTTTCTTTCTTACTTTTTTGTAATTTTTTTCTCTCTTTTTTCTTTCTTTCTTTCTTTCTTTCTTTCCTTTTTTCTTACTTTATTTCTTTCTTCCTTTCTTTCTTTCTTTCCTTCTTTCTATCATTCTTTCTTTCTTTCTTTATTTTTACTTCCTTTCTTTTTTTCTTTCTTTCTTTCTTTCTTTCTTTCTTTCTTTCTTTCTTCCTTTCTTCCTTTCTTCCTTTCTTCCTTTCTTCCTTTCTTCCTTTCCTTCCTACTTTCTTTCTTTCTTTCCTTCTTTCTTACTTTCTTTCTTTCTTTCCTTCTTTCTTTCATTCTTATTTTCTTTCTTTCATCTTTCTTTCTTTCTTTCCTTTTTCTTGCTTTCCTTTTTCTTTCTTTTTTTCTCTCTTTCTTCTTTCTTTCTTTTTTTCTTTCTTTCTTTCTTTCTTTTTTAATTTCTTACTTTCTTTATTTTTTCTTTCCTTCCTTTTCCTTTCATTCGTCTTTCTATCTTTCTTTCTTTCTTTCTTCTTCCTTTCTTTCTTTCTTTCTTTTTTGGTTCTTTCCTAGGTTCTTTCTTTCTTTTTTCTTTCTTTCTATCTTTCCTTCTTTTTATTTTTTTTCGTTTTTCTTTCTTTCTGTCTTTCCTTCTTTCTCTAATCTCTCTTTCTTACTTTCGTTCTTAATTTCTTTTTTAATATCTTTCTTTCTTCCTTTATTTTTCTTTCTTTCTTTCTTCTTTCTTTCTTTCTTTCCTAATTCCTTTATTTTTTCTTTCTTTTTCTTTCTTTTTTTCTTTCTTCTTTCTTTCTATCTTTCTTTCTTTCCTTCTTGATTTCCTACTTTCTTTCTTTCTTGTTTCTTTCTTTCTTTCCTTCTTTCTTTCCTACTTTCTCTCTTTCTCTCTTTCCTACTCTATTTCTTTCTTTGTTTCTTTCTTTTCTAATTTCTTTCTTTCTTACTTTCCTTCTTTTTTTCTTCCTTTCTTTCTTCCCTACTTTCTTTCTTTCTCCTTTCTTTTTTCTTACTTTTTTCTTTCTTCCTTTGTTTCTTTCTTTCTTTCTTTCCTACTTTCTTTCTTACTTTCTTTCTTTCATTCTTTCCTGTATTCTATCTTTCTTTCTTTCTTTCTGTCTTTCTTTCTTGTTTCCTACTTTCTTTCTTTCCTACTATCTTTTTCTCTTTCCTTCTTTCTTTTTTTTTAATTTCTTTCTTTCGTTTTTCTTTCCTTCTTTTTTCTTTCTTTCTTTCTTTCTTTTTTAATTTTATTCTTTTTTCCTTCCTTTTTTTTTCTTTCTTTCTTCTTTCTTTCTTTCTTCCCGTCTTTCTTTATTCTTTCTTTCTTTCTTTCTTTCTTTCTCTTTCTTTCTTTCTTTCTTCCTTTTTTCTTTCTTTCTTTTTTTAATTTCTTTCTTTCTTTCTTCTCTCTTTGTTTTTCCTTTCTCTCTTTCTTTCCTTCCGACTTACTTTCTTTCTTCCCTACTTTCTTTCTTTCTTTCTATCCTACGTTCTTCCTATCCTACTTTCTTTCTTTCTTATATTTATCGTTATTTTTTAATATTTCTTTCATTTTTTTTCTTTCTTTCTATTTTCTTTTTTTGTCTTTCTCTCTTTTTTTTCTTTGTTTCTTCTTTCTTTTTTTTTTCCTATAGTTATTTTTTTGTATTTCTTTCTTCTTTCTTTCTTTATTTCTAGTTTCTTTCTTTTTTCTTTCTTTTTTCTTTCTTTTTTTCTATCTTTTTTCTTTCTTTCTATTATTCTTTCTTTCTTTCCTACTTTCTTTCTCTCTTTCTTTCCGTCTTTCTTTCTTTCCTACTTTCTTTCCTAGTTTCTCTCTTTCTTTCTTCCTTTCTTTTTTCTTTCTTTCTTTCTTTCTCATTCTTTCTTTCTTTTTTCTTTCTTTCTTTCTTTGTTTTTTTTTTTTAATTTCTTTCTTTCTTTCTTTTTTGTTTCTTTCTTTTACTTTCTTTCATCTTTCTTTCTTACTTTCTTTTTTTTTTCTCCTTCTTTCCTACATTCTGTCTTAATTTCCTACTTTCTTTCTTTCTTTCTTTCCTACTTTCTCTCTTTCCTACTTTCTTTTTCTTTCTTTCTTTCTTTCTTTCTTTCTTTCTTTCTTTCTTTCTTTCTTTCTTTCTTTCTTCCTTTCTTTCCTACTTTCTCTCTTTATTGCTTTCTTTCTTTCCTACTTTCTTAATTTTTTACTTTTTACTTTCTTTTTTACATTCTTTTTTCTTTATTAATTTCTTTCTTTCTTTCTTTTTTCTTTCTTTTTTCTTTGTTTTTTTTCTTCTTTCTTTCTTTCCTACTTTCTGTCTTTCATTCTTTCTTTCTTTCTTCCTTTCTTTCTTTCCTACTTTCTTTCTTTCCTATTTCTTTCTTTCTTTTTTTTCATTCTTTCTTTCTTTCCTACTTTCTCTCTCTCTTTCCTACTTTCTCTCTTTCTTTCCTTCTTTCTTTCCTACTTTCTCTCTTTGTTTCTTTCTTTCTTTCTTTCTTTTTTTCCTTCTTTCTTTCTTTCTTTTTTCTTTCTTTCTTTCTTTCTTACCTATATTCTTTCTTCCCTAATTTCTTTCTTTTTTCCTTCTTTCTTCTTTCTTTCTTACTTTCTTTCTTTCTTTTTTAATTCCTTTCTTTCTTTCTATTTTATTTCTTTTTCCTTACTTTTTTCTTTCTTTTTTTTTCCTTTCTTTCTTTAATTCTTTCTTTCTTTCCTTCTTTCTTTCTTTCCTACTTTCTTTCATCCCTTTTTTCTTTTTTTTCCTACATTCTTACTTTCGTACTTTTTTCTATCTTTCTCTCTTTTCCACATTGTTTCTTTCTTTTTTCTTTCTTCTTTCTTTCTTTCTTGCTTTCTTTTTTCTTTCCTACTTT
>NW_027043108.1:42500-55278 GCF_036013475.1 Columba livia
CTTCTTTATTTCTTTTTTCTTTCTTCCTTCTTCTTTTCTTTCTTTCTTTTTTTTCTTAATTTCTTTCTTTTATTCTTTCTTTCTTTGTCTTTCTTTCTTTTTATTCTTTCCTATTTTTCTTTCATTTTTCTTTCTTTCTATCTTATTAAATTTCTTTCTTTTTTATTTTTCTTATTCTTTTTCTTTTTTCTGTCTTTATTTTGCTCTCTTTCGTCTTTCTTTCCTTCTTTTTTCTTTCTTCTTTCCTTCTTCTTTCTTTCTTTCTATCTTTTTTTTAAATTTCTTTCTTTTTTCTTTCTTTCTTCTTTCTTTCCTTCTTTCTTTCTTTCCAACTTTCTTTCCTCTTTTTTTTTCTTTCTTTTTTCTATCTATCTTTCCTCTTTCTTTCTTCTTTCTTTCTTACATACTTTCTTTCCGACTTTCTCTCTTTCTTTTTTCTTTTTTTCTTCTTTCTTTCTCTCTTTCTTTCTAGCTTTTTTGATTTTTTCTTTCTTTCTGTCTTACTTACTTTCATTTTTCTTTCTTTCTTCTTTCTTTCTTTCTTTCTTTCCTACATTCTTTCTTTCCTACTTTCTTTTTCCTTTCTTTCTTTCTTTTTTTTTTAATTTCTTTCTTTCTTTCTTTTTTCTTTTTTCTTTCTTTCGTCTTTCTTTCTTTTTTCTTTCGTTCCTCTTTCTTTCTTTCTTTTTTAATTTTTTTCTCTCTTTCGCTCTTTTTACTTTATATCTTTTTTCTTTCTTCTTTCTTCTTTCTTTCTTTCTTTCTTTATTTTTTCTTTCTTTCCTACTTTCTTTCTTTCTTACTTTCTTTCTTTTTTACTTTCTTTCTTTCCTAATTTTTCTCTTTCCTTCTCTTTCTCTTTCTTTCTTTCTTTTTAATTTCTTTCTTTCATTCTTTCTTTCTTTCTTTCTTTTTTCTCCTTTCTTCTTTTTTTCTTTCAATCTTTCTATCTTTCTTTCTTTTTTAGTATCTTTCTTTCTTTTTTCTTTCTTTCTTCTTTCTTTCTTTCTTTCCTACTTTCTTTCTTTCTTTCTTTCTTTTTTGTTTTTTTTCTTTCTTTTTTCCTTTCTTCTGTCTTTTTTCCTTTCTTTCTTTTTTTTTCTTTCTTATTAATTTTTTCTTTCTTTCTTTCTTTCTTTCTTACTGTCTTTCTATTTTCTTTCTTTTTCTTTCATTTTTCTTTCTTTTTCTTTCTCTCTTTCTAGCTTCCTTTCTTTCTTTCTTTCCTACCTACTTTCTTTCCTTCTTACTTTCCTTACTTTTCTTTCCTTACTTTCCTTAATTTACTACTTTCTTTCTTTCCTCTTTCTTTTTCTTTCTTCTTTCTTTATTTCTATCTTTCTCTCTTTCTCTATTTCTTTCCTACTTCATATCTTTCTTTCTTTCTTTTTTACCTTCCTACTTTCTTTCCTTCTTTCTTTTTTCTTTCTTTCTTCTTTCTTTCTTTCCTTTTTCTACGTTTCTTCCTTTTTTAATATCTTTCTTTCTTTCTTTCTTTCTTTCTTTCTTTCTTTTTTCTTTTTTCTTCTATCTTTCTTTCTTACTTTAATTCTTTCTCTCTTTTTTAAAATATATTTCTTCCTTTTTTCTTTCTTTTTCTCATTTTCTTTCTTTCATTCTTTTCATTAATTTCTTTCTTTCTTTCTTTCTTTCTTTCTATCTTTCTTTCTGTCATTCTTTCTTTTTTTAACTTCTTTCTTTATTTCTTTTTTCTTGCATTTTTCTCTCTTTTGTCTTTCTTTCTTTCTTTTTTCTTTCTTTCTTCTTCCTTACTTTTTCTATCTGTCTTTATTACTTTTTTTAAATTCTTTCATTCTTTCATTTTTCTTTCTTTCTTTTTTCTTTCTTGCTTTCTTTCTTTCTTTTTTAACTTTCTTTGTCTCTTTCTTTCTTTTTTCTCTTTTTATTTATTCTTTCTTTCCTCTTTATTTTTCTTTCTTCTTTCTTTCCTTCTTCGTTACTTTCTTTCTTACTTTCTTTTTTAATTTCTTTCTTTCTTTCTTTTTCTTTTTCTTCTTTCTTTCTTTTTTCTTACTTTTTTCTTTCATTTTTCTTTTTTCTTTTTTCTTTTTTCTTTCTTTCTATCTTATTAAATTTCTTTCGTTCTTTCTTATTTCTGTCTTTTTTTTTTTCTTCCTTTAATCTTTCTTTCTATTTTTAATTTCCTTCCTCCATTCTTTATTTCTTCTTTCTTTCTTTCTTTCTTTTTTTCTTATTTCTTTTTTCTTTCTTTCGTCTTTCTTTCTTCCGTCTCTCTCTCTTTCCTTTCCTTTCTTTCTTCTTTCATTCTTACTTTCTTTATTTCTTTTTTAATTTCTTTCTCTCTTTCTTTCTTTTTTCTTTCTTTTTCTCTCTATCTTTATTTCTTTTTATTTCTTTTTCTTTCTTTTTTCTTTGTTTTTTCTTTCTGTCTATCTTTCTTTCTTTCTTTCTCTCTTCCTTTTTTTCTTTCCTACTTTGTTTCTTTCTTTTTTTTTCTTTATTTCTTTTTCCTTTCTTTCTTCTTTCTTTCTTTCTTTTTTAAATTTCTCTTTCTTTCTTCCTTTTTTATTCTTCTTTCTTTCTTTCTTTTTTACTTTCTTTCTTTCTTTATTTTTTCCTTCTTTCTTTTTCCTTTCTTTCTTCTTTCTTTCCTTATTTTTCTTTCTCTCCTACTCTCTTTCTTTCTTTCTTCTTTCTTTCTTTCTTTCTTTCCTACTTTCTTTCTTTCTTTCTACCTTTCTTTCTTACTTTCTTTCTTACTTTCTTTTTTAATTTCTTTCTTTCTTTCCTTCTATTTTCTTTCTTTCTCTTTTTTAATTTCTTTCTTTCTTTCTATCTTTCTTTCTTTTTTCTTTCTTTCTTTCTTCTTTCTTTCTCTATATCTTTCTTTCTTTTATATTCTTTCTTTCTTTTTATTAATTTCTTTCTGTCTTTCTTTCTTCCTTTTTTCTTTCTTCTTTCTTTCTTTCTCTCTTTATTTATTTTTCTGTCTTTCTTCTTTCTTTTAGTTCATTTTTCTTCTCTCTTCTTTCTTTTCTTTTTTCAATTTCTTTCTCTTTTTTAATTTCTTTCTTTCTTTCTCTAAATCTTTTTTCTTTTTTCCTTCTTATTTCTTTCTTTCTTACTTTCTTTCTTTTTTCTTTCTTTGATTTCTTACATTCTTTATTTTTTATTTTTTTCTTTTTCCTTTCTTTCGTCTTTCTTTTTTTTTCTTGCTTCTTTCTTTTTTCTCTTTCTTTCTTTTTTAAATTTCTTTCTCTCTTTCTTTTTACTTTCTTCTTTCTTTCTTTCTCTCTTTTTTCTTTATTTTTCCTTTCTTCTTTCTTTTTTTTTTCTTTTTTCTTTCTTTCTTTCTTTTTTTTCTTTCTTTATTTCTTTCTTTCCATCTTTCTTTTTTTTCTTTCTTTTTTCTTTCTTTCTTTCTTTCTTTCCTTTTTCTTTCTTTCTTTCTTTTTTCTTTATTTCTTTCTTACTTTCCTTCTTTCTATTTAATTTCTTTCTTTCTTTTTTCCTTCTTTCTTTCTTTTTACTTTCTTTCTTTTTTGTTTTTTTCTTTCTTTCTTACCTACTTTCTTTCTTCCCTAATTTCTTTCTTTTTTCCTTCTTTCTTCTTTCTTTCTTACTTACTTTCTTTCTTTCTTTCTTTTTTAATTCCTTTCTTTCTTTCTTTTTTCTTTCTTTTTCTCACTTTTTTCTTTCTTTTTTTTTCCTTTCTTTCTTTCTTTAATTCTTTCTTTCTTTCTTTCTTTCTTTCTTTACTACTTTCTCTCTTTCTTTATTTATTTCTTTCTATCTTTCTTTCATTTTTCTTTCTTTTTTATTTTTTCTTTCTTTTTTCCTTCTTCTTTCTTTCTTTCTTACTTTCTTTCTTTCTTTCATTTTTTATTACCTTCTTTTTTCTTTTTTTCTTTTTTTCTTTTTTTTCTTTTTTTCTTTTTTTCTTTTTTTCTTTTTTCTTTTTTCTCAGTTTTTTCTTTTTCTTTCTTTCCTTCTTTGTTTTTTCTTTCTTTTTTCTTTCTTTCGTCTTTCTTTCTTCTTTCTTTCTTCTTTCTTTCTTCTTTCTTTCTTTCTTTTTTCTATCTTTCTTTCTTTTTTAATTTCTTTCTTTCTTTCTGTCTTTCTTTTTTCTTTCTTTTTTCTATCTTTCCTCTTTCTTTCTTTCTTTCTTATTTTTTCTCTCTTTTTTCTTTCTTTTTTCTTTCTTTATTCCTTCTTCCTTTCTTTCATTAATTTTTAATTTTTTTCTTTCTTTTTACTTTCTTTTTTCTTTGTTTTTCCTTTCTTTTTCTTTCTTTCCTTCTCTCTTTCATTTTCTTTCTTTCTCTGTTTTTGTTTCTTTCTCTCCTTCTTTCTTTCTCTCTTTCTTTCTTATTCTTTCCTTCTTTCTTTCTTTCTTTTTTCTTTCTTTCTTTCCTTCTTTTTTCTTTCTTTTTTTCTTTCTTTCTTACCTATTTTCTTTCTTTCTTTCTTCCTTTTCTTTCTTTCTTTCATTCAGTTCTAATTTCTTGTTTTTTTTCTTCTTTCTTTCTTTTTTCTTTCTTTTTTTTCTTTCTATCTTTTCTTTCTTGCTTTCTGTCTTTCTTTTTAATTTCTTTGTTTCTTGCTTTCTTTCTTTCTATTTAATTTTTTTCTTTCTTTTTTCTTTCATTTTTCTTTCTTTTTTCGTTCTTTTTTTCTTTCATATTTCTTTGCTTTTTCTTTCTTTATTTCTTAACTACTTTCTTTCTTTTCTACTTTATTTCTTTTTTCTTTCTTTCTTCTTTCTTTCTGTCTTACTTTCATCTTTTTTCTTTTTGAAATTCCTTTCTTTCTTTCTTTTTTTTTCTTTTTTCTTTCTTTTTTATTTTTTCTTTGTTTTTTTTCTTTCTTTATTTTTCTTTCTTTCTTTCTTTTTTTCTTTTTTCTTTCCTACTTTCTTTCTTTCTTTCTTACTTTCTCTCTTTCTTTCTTTCCTACTTTTTTCTTTCTTTCTTTCTTTCCTTCTTTCTTTCTTTTTCTTTCTTCTTTCTTTTTTCTTTCTTTCTTCTTTCTTTCTTTCTATCTTTTTTAATTTTTTTCTTTTTTCTCTTTCTTTTTCTTTCTTTCTTCTTTCTTTCATTCTTTCTTTCTTTCTTTTTTTCTGTTTTTCTTTCTTTTTTTAATTTCTTTCTTTCTATCTTTTTTCTTTCTTTCTTCCTTTCTTTCTCTCTTTCTTTCGTTCTTTCTTTCTTTCTTTCCTACATTCTCTCTTTCTTTCTTTCTTTCTTTCTTTCTTTTTCTTTCTTTCTTTTTTTAATTTCTTTCTTTCTTTCTTTCTTTCTTTTTTCTTTCTTTCTTCTTTCTTTCTTACTTTCTTTTTTTTTTCTTTCTTTTTTCTTTCTTTTTTCTTTCTTTATTCCTTCTTCCTTTCTTTCATTATTTTCTTACTTTCTCTTTGTCTTTCTTTCTTTTATCTTTCTTTTTTCTTTCTTTTTTCTTTCTTTCTTTCTTTCTTTTTAATTTCTTTGTTTCCTACTTTCTTTCTTTCTATTTAATTTTTTTCTTTCTTTTTTCTTTCATTTTTCTTTCTTATTTCGTTCTTTTTTTCTTTCATATTTCTTTGTTTTTTCTTTCTTTCTTTCTTTCTTTTTTCTTTCTTTCTTCTTTCTTTCTTCCTTTTTTTTTTTTTTCTTTTTTCTTTCTTTTTTCTTTCTTTATTCCTTCTTCCTTTCTTTCATTAATTTTTAATTTTTTTTCTCTTTTTACACTCTTTTTTCTTTCTTTATTTCTTTCATTCATTTTTCTTTCTTTCTTTTTTTCTATATATCTTCTTTCTTTCATTTTTTTTTTTCCTTATTTTTTCTTTCTTTCTTTTTTCTTTCTTTTTTTTTTCTTTGTTCTTTCTTTCTTTTTTATTTCTTTCTTTTTTCTTTCTTTCTTCTTTCTATCCTTCTTTTTTCTTTCTTTCTTCCTTCTTTCTTTCTTTCTTTCTTTCTTTCTTTTTTAATTTCTTTCTTTTTTCTTTCCTTCTTTTTACTCTCGTTCTTCTTTTTTTCTTTCCTTCTTTCTTTCTTTGTTTCTTTCTTTTTTCTATCTTTCTTTTTTAAATTTCTTTATTTTTTTATTTATTTCTTTTTTCTTCCTTTCCTCTTCATTTTGTTATTTTCCTTTCTTTCTTTCCTAATTTCTTTCATTCTGTCTTTCTTTCTGTTTGTCTTCCTTTATTTCTTTCTTTCTTATTTCTTTCTGTCCTCTTTCTTTCTATCTTTCTTTTTTTATTTCTCTCTCACTTTCTTTCTTTTTTCTTTCTTTCTTTTTTCTTTTTCTTTTTTCTTTCTTTCTTCTTTCATTCTTTCTTTCTTTTTAATTTCTATTTTCTTTCTTTATTTCTTTTTTCTTTTTTCTTCTTTCTCTCTCTCTTTCTTACTTTGTTTCTTACTTGCTTTCTTTTAAATTTCTTAATTTCTTTATTTTTTCTTTCTTTCTTTAACCTTTCTATCGGCTTTCTTTCTTTCTTTTTTCTTTCTTTGTTTCTTTCTTTATTCTTTCCTTCTTAGTTTCTTTCTTTCTTACTGTTTTTTTTTCTTTCTTTCTTTCTTTGTTTTTTATTTTTTTCTTTCTTCCTTTCTTTTTTCTTTCTTGCTTTCTTTCCTAGTTTCTTTCTTTCCTACTTTCTCTTTTTCTTTCTTTCTTTCTTTCTTTCTTTCTTTCTTTCTTTCTTTCTTTCTTTCTTTCTCTCTTTCTTTTTTTCTTTCTTTCTTTCTTTCTTTCCTACTTTATTTCTTTCCTACTTTCTTTCTTTTTTTAATTTCTTTCTTTCTTTCCTTCTTTTTGCTTTCCTTTTTCTTTCTTTCTTTTGGATTTCTTTTTTTCTTTCTTTCTCTTTTCATTCTTTATTTCTTTCTTACTTTCTTTCTTACTTTCTTTCTTTCTTTCTTTCTTTTTTAATTCCTTTCTTTCTTTTTTCTTTCTTTCTTTCTTTTTTCTTTCTTTTCTCTTACTTCTTTCTTTTTTTCTTTGTTATTTCTTTCTTTCTTTTTTCTTTCTTTTTTCTTTTTTCTTTCTTTATTTCTTTTTTCTTTCTTCTTTCCTTCTTCTGTCTTTCTTTCTTTCTTTTCTTTCTTACTTTTTTGTAATTTTTTTCTCTCTTTTTTCTTTCTTTCTTTCTTTCTTTCTTTCTTTCTTTCTTTCTTTCTTTCTTTCCTTTTTTCTTACTTTATTTCTTTCTTCCTTTCTTTCTTTCTTTCCTTCTTTCTATCATTCTTTCTTTCTTTCTTCTTTCTTTCTTTATTTTTACTTTCTTTCTTTCTTTCTTTCTTTCTTTCTTTCTTTCTTCCTTTCTTCCTTTCTTCCTTTCTTCCTTTCTTCCTTTCCTTCCTACTTTCTTTCTTTCTTTCCTTCTTTCTTACTTTCTTTCTTTCCTTCTTTCTTTCATTCTTATTTTCTTTCTTTCATCTTTCTTTCTTTCTTTCCTTTTTCTTGCTTTCCTTTTTCTTTCTTTTTTTCTCTCTTTCTTCTTTCTTCCTTTTTTACTTTCTTTCTTTCTTTCTTTTTTAATTTCTTACTTTCTTTATTTTTTCTTTCCTTCCTTTTCCTTTCATTCGTCTTTCTATCTTTCTTTCTTTCTTTTTTCTTCCTTTCTTCCTCCTTTCTTTCTTTCTTTCTTTTTTGGTTCTTTCCTAGGTTCTTTCTTTCTTTTTTCTTTGTTACTATCTTTCCTTCTTTTTATTTTTTTTTCGTTTTTCTTTCTTTCTGTCTTTCCTTCTTTCTCCAATCTCTCTTTCTTACTTTCGTTCTTTATTTCTTTTTTAATATCTTTCTTTCTTCCTTTCTTTTTTCTTTCTTTCTTTCTTCTTTCTTTCTTTCTTTCTTTCCTAATTTCTTTCATTTTTCTTTCTTTTTCTTTCTTTTTTTCTTTCTTCTTTCTTTCTGTCTTTCTTTCTTTCCTTCTTGATTTCCTACTTTCTTTCTTTCTTGTTTCTTTCTTTCTTTCCTTCTTTCTTTCCTACTTTCTCTCTTTCTCTCTTTCCTACTTTATTTCTTTCTTTGTTTCTTTCTTTTCTAGTTTCTTTCTTTCTTACTTTCCTTCTTTCTTTCTTCCTTTCTTTCTTCCCTACTTTCTTTCTTTCTCCTTTCTTTTTTCTTACTTTTTTCTTTCTTCCTTTGTTTCTTTCTTTCTTTCCTACTTTCTTTCTTACTTTCTTACTTTCATTCTTTCCTGTATTATATCTTTCTTTCTTTCTTTCTGTCTTTCTTTCTTGTTTCCTACTTTCTTTCTTTCCTACTATCTTTTTCTCTTTCCTTCTTTCTTTTTTTTTAATTTCTTTCTTTCATTTTTCTTTCCTTCTTTTTTCTTTCTTTCTTTCTTTCTTTTTTAATTTCATTCTTTTTTCTTTCCTTCTTTTTTCTTTCTTTCTTCTTTCTTTCTTTCTTACATTCTTTGTTATTCTTTCTTTCTTTCTTTCTTTCTTTCTTTCTTTCTTTGTTTCTTCTTTCTTTTTCTTTCTTTCTTTCTTCCTTTTTTTTTCTTTCTTTTTTTAATTTCTTACTTTCTTTCTTTCTTCCTTTTTTCTTTCTTTCTTTTTTTAATTTCTTTCTTTCTTTCTTCTCTCTTTGTTTTTTCTTTCTCTCTTTCTTTCCTTCCTACTTACTTTCTTTCTTCCCTACTTTCTTTCTTTCTTTCTATCCTACGTTCTTCCTATCCTACTTTCTTTCTTTCTTATATTTATCGTTATTTTTTAATTTTTCTTTCTTTTTTTTCTTTCTTTCTATTTTCTTTTTTTGTCTTTCTCTCCTTTTTTCTTTGTTTCTTCTTTCTTTTTTTCTATCGTTATCTTTTTGTATTTCTTTCTTCTTTCTTTCTTTATTTCTAGTTTCTTTCTTTTTTCTTTCTTTTTTTCTATCTTTTTTCTTTCTTTCTATCATTCTTTCTTTCTTTCCTACTTTCTTTCTCTCTTTCTTTCCATCTTTCTTTCTTTCTATCTCTTTCTTTCTTTCTTTTTTCTTTCTTTCTTTCTTTCTTTCTTTCATACTTTCTTTCTTTTATTCTTTCCTATATTCTTTCTTTCTTTATTTCTTTCTTACTTTTTTCATCTTTCTTTCCTACTTTCTCCTACTCTTTCATTTTTTTTTCTTTCTTTTTTCTTTCCTACTTTCTTTCTTTCATATTTTTTTCTTTCTTTCCTTCTTTCTTGCTTTCCTACTTTCTTTTCTTTCCTACTTTCTTTCCTAATTTCTCTCTTTCTTTCTTCCTTTCTTTCTTTTTTTCTTTCTTTCTTTCTTTCTCCTTCTTTCTTTCTTTCTTTTTTTCTTTCTTTCTTTCTTTGTTTTTTTTTTTAATTTCTTTCTTTCTTTCTTTTTTGTTTTCTTTCTTTTTACTTTCTTTCGTCTTTCTTCTTACTTTCTTTTTTTTCTTTTTTTTCTCCTTCTATCCTACATTCGGTCTTAATTTCCTACTTTCTTTCTTTCTTTCCTACTTTCTCTCTTTCCTACTTTCTTTTTCTTTCTTTCTTTCTTCTTTCTTTCTTTCTTTCTTTTTCTTTCTTTCTTTCTTTCTTTCTTTCTTTCTTCCTTTCTTTCCTACTTTCTCTCATTATTGGCTTTCTTTCTTTCCTACTTTCTTAATTTTTTACTTTTTGCTTTCTTTCTTACATTCTTTTTTTCTTTATTAATTTCTTTCTTTCTTTCTTTTTTCTTCTTTTTCTTGTTTTTTTTTCTTCCTTCTTTCTTTCCTACTTTCTGTCTTTCATACTTTCTTTCTTCCTTTCTTTCTTTCCTACTTTCTTTCTTTCCTATTTCTTTCTTTCTTTTTTTTCATTCTTTCTTTCTTTCTTTCCTACTTTCTCTCTCTCTTTCCTACTTTCTCTCTTTCTTTCCTTCTTTCTTTCCTACTTTCTCTCTTTGTTTCTTTCTTTCTTTCTTCCTTTCTTTCTTTCTTTCTTTCTTTTTTCTTTCTTACTTTCTTTCCTTCATTAATTATTAATTTCTTTCATTATTTTTTCTATCTTTCTTTTATAATTTCTTTCGTTCTTTCTTTTTTCTTCTTCTTTCTTTCTTTCCTTTTTCTTTCTTCCTTTCCTTTTTCTTTCTTTCTTTCTCTCTTTCATTCTTACTATTTAATTTCTTTCTTTCTTTCTTTCTTTTTTCTTTCTTTCTTTCTTTTTTGTTTCTTTCTTTCTTTCTTACCTACTTTTTTCTTCCCTAATTTCTTTATTTTTTCCTTCTTTTTTCTTTCTTTCTTCTTACTTTCTTTCTTTCTTTCTTTTTTAAATTCCTTTATTTCTTTCTTTTTATTTCTTTTTCCTTACTTTTTTCTTTCTTTTTTTTTCCTTTCTCTTTCTTTAATTTTTTCTTCTTCTTTCTTTCCTACTTTCTTTCTTCCCTTCTTTCTTTCTTTCCTACATTCTTACTCCCTTTCGTACTTTTTTCTTTCTTTCTTTCTTTCCCACATTGTTTCTTTCTTTTTTTCTTTCTTCTTTCTTTCTTTCTTTCTTTTTCTTTCCTACTTTCTTTCTTTTTTTTAATTTATTTCTTTTTTTCTCTTTTCCTTCTTCTTTTTTTCTTTATTTTTCTTTCTTTTTCTTTCTATCTTTCTTTCTTTTTTCTTTCTTTCCTTCTTTCTTTCTCTCTTCCTTTCCTTTCCAACCTTCGTTCTTCTTTCTTTCTTTTTCTTCTTTCTTTCTTTCTTCTTTCTTTTCTCTTTCTTTCTTTCTTTTTTTTCTTCTTTCTTTCTTCTTTCTTTCTTTTTTCTATCTTTTTACTTTCTTTCTTTCCTTCTTTCTTTCGTTCTTTTTTCTTTCTTTATTTTTTTCTTTCTTTTATTTGCTAATTTCTTTCTTTCTTTCTTTCTTTCTTTCCTTCTTTCTTTCTTTTTTTCCTTTCTTTCTTTCTTCCTATTTCTTTCTTTCTTTCTTTTTCTTTCTTTTCTCTTTCTTTCTTTCTTCTTTCTTTCTTTTATCTTCTTTCTATCTTCCTTTCCTGCTTTCTCTCTTTCTTTCTTTCTTTCTTTCTTCTTTCTTTCTTTTTTCCTTTTTTCCTACTTTCTTTTTTTTCTTCTTTATTTCTTTCACTCTTACTTGCATTCTTTCTTACTTTCTCTTTTCTTTCTTTGTTTCTTTTCTTTTCCTTTTTTTCTTCTTTCTTTCTTTCTTTTTTTTTTATTCTTTCTTCCTTTTTTTCATTATTTCTTTCTTGTATTTCCTACTTTCTTTCTTTATTTCTTTACCTTCTTCTTATTTTTTTTTCTTTCTTCTTTCTTTCTTTCGTCTTTCTTACTTTCCTTTTTTTTCTTTCTTCTTTTTTTCTTCATTCTTACATTTTTCTTTCATTCTTTCTTTCTTTCCTACTTTATCTCTTTCTTTCTTTCCTAATTTCTTTCTTTCTTTCCTACTTTATCTCTTCTTTCTTCTTATTTCTTTTTTCTTTCTTTGTTTCTTTCTTTCTTCTTTTTTTAATTTCTTTCTTACTTTCTCTTTCCTTTCCATCTTTTTTTTTCTTTCTTTCTTTTTTCTTTTTACTTTCTTTCTCTTTATCTTTCTTTCTTTCTAGCTCTCTTTTTTCTTTCTTTCTTCTTTCTATCTTTCATTCTTTTTTTCTTTCTTTTCTTCTTTCTTTCTTTCTTTCTTTCTTTCTTTCTTTCTTTCTAGCTTTCATTCTTTTTTCCTTCTTTCTTCCCTTTCTTTCTTTCTTTCTTTCTTTTTTCTTTCTTTCATTCTTTCTTTCTTTTTTCTTTCTTTTCTTTCTTTCTTCTTTCTTTCTTTCATTCTTACTTCCATTCTTTCTTTCTTTTTAGCATCTTTCTTTCCTACTTTCTTTTTTCTGTCTTTCTTTCTTTCCTTCTTTCTTCTTTCCTACTTTCTGTCTTTCTTTCTTTTTTATTTTTTCTTATTTTTTTCTTCTTTTTTCTTTCTTTTTTCTTTCTTTCTTTCTGTCTTTTTTAATTTCTTTCTTTATTTTTCTTTCTTTTTTTATTCTTCTTTCTTTTTTCTTTTTTCGTCTCTCTTTTTTCTCTCTTTTTTCTTTCTTTCTATTTTCTCTTTCTTTCTTTCTTTCTTTCCCTCTTTCTTTCTTTCTTTCTTTCTTTATTTTTCTTACTTTTTTCTTACTTTCGTTATTTTTTCTTTATTTTCTCTTCTTATATCTTTCTTTTTTCCGCTCTTTCTTTCTTCTTTTGTTCTTTCTTTCTTTTTTATTTCTTTCTTACTTTTCTATTTTATTTCTTGGTTCTTTCCCACTTTTGCTCTTTCTTTCTTTTTTCTTTTTTCTTTCTTTCTTTCTTTACTTTTTCTTTCTTTCTTATTTCTTTCTTTCTTTCTTCCTTTCTTTCTTTATTTCTTTTTCTTTCTTTTTTTTTCTTTTTTCTTTACATTATCTTGTTTACTTTCTTTCTTTTTCTTTTCCTTTCTTTCTTTATTTTTTCTTTCATTCTTCTTTCTTTCTTTGTTTTTTCTTTATTTTTTTATTTCTTTTTTAATTTCTTTCATTCTTTCCATTTTTTTTCTTTCTTTCCTTCCTTCTTTCTTCCTTTCTTTCTTTCTCTTTTCTTTATTTTTTCTTTTTTTTTCTTTCTTTTTCCTTTCTTTTTACTTTCTTTCTTTCTTTTTCTTTCCTTCTTTCTTTTTTCTATTTTCTTTATTTCTTTCTGTCTTTTTTCTTTCTGTCTATTTTTCTTTATTTATTTATTTTTCTTTTCTCTTTCTTTTTTTTCTTTCTTTAATTCTGTCGTCTTCCTTCCTTTCTTTCTTTCTTTTTTCTTTCTTTCTATCTTTCTTTCCTTCTTGCTTTCTTTCTTTCTTTTTTAATATCTTTCTTTCTTTCTTTTTTCTTTCTTTCTTTTTCC
>NW_027043109.1:0-54540 GCF_036013475.1 Columba livia
TTCTTTCCCCTTTCTTTTGGCATTTCTTTCCCCTTTCTTTGGGCTTTCTTGGGCTTTCTCTCTCCTTTCTTTGGGCTTTCTTTCCCTTTCTTTGGGCTTTCTTTCCCTGGTCTTTGGGATTTCTTTGGGCTTTCTTGTCCCCTTTCTTTGGGCTTTCTTTGGGCTTTCTTTCCCCTTTCTTTGGGCTTTCTTTCCCATTTCTTTGGGCTTTCTTTCCCCTTTCTTTGGGCTTTCTTTCCCATTTCTTTGGCTTTCTTTCCCTTCTTTGGGCTTTCCTTCCCCTTTCTTTGGGCTTTCTTTCCCTTTTCTTTGTGCTTTCTTTCCCTTTCTTTGGGCTTTCATTCCCCTTTCTTTGGGCTTTCTTTCCCCTTTCTTTGGCTTTCTTTGGGCTTTCTTTCCCCTTTCTGTTGGGCTTTCTTGGGCTTTCTTACCCCTTTCTTTGGGCTTTCTTTCCCATTTCTTTGGCTTTCTTTCCCCTTTCTTTGGGCTTTATTTCGGCTTTCTTTGGGCTTTCTTTCCCCTTTCTTGGCTTTCTTTCCCCTTTCTTTGGCTTTCTTTCCCCTTTCTTTGGGCTTTCTTTCCCCTTTCTTTCCCCTTTCTTTGGGCTTTCTTTCCCCGTCTTTGGGCTTTATTTCCCTTTCTTTCCCTTTCTTTGGGCTTTCTTTCCCCTTTCTTTCCCCTTTCTTTCCCCTTTCTTTCCCATTTCTTTCCTTTTCTTCCCCTTCTTCCCATTCTTTCCCCTTTCTTTCCCCTTTCTTTGGGCTTTATTTGGGATTTCTTTCCCCTTTCCTTTGGGCTTTCTTCCCCTTCTTCTTTGGGCGTTTTCCTTTTCTTTCCCCTTCTTCCCTTTCTTTCCCCTTTCTTTGGGCTTTATTTCCCTTTTTTTGTGCTTTCTTACCCCTTTCCTTGAGCTTTCTTTCCCATTTCTTTGGGCTTTCTTTCCCTTTCTTTGGCTTTCTTTCCCATTCTTTGGGCTTTCTTGGCCTTTCTTTCCCTTTCTTTGGGCTTTCTCTCCCTTTCTTTGGCTTTGTTTGGGATTTCTTTGGGCTTTCTTTGCGCTTTCTTTCGGCTTTCTTTCCCCGTTCTTTGGCTTTCTTTCCCCTTTCTTTGGCTTTCTTTGGACTTTCTTTGGGCTTTCTTTGGACTTTATATCCCCTTTCTTTCCCCTTTCTTTGGGCTTTCTTTCTCCTTTCTTGGACTTTCTTTGGGCTTTCTTTCCCCTTTCTTGGGCTTTCTTTACCCTTTCTTTGGCTTTCTTTGGGCTTTCTTTCCCTTTCTTTGGCTTTCTTTGGGTTTCTTTCCCCTTTCTTTGGGCTTTCTTTGGCTTTCTTTCCCCTTTCTTTGGCTTTCTTTCCCCTGTTCCTTTGAGCTTTCTTTCCCTTTCTTTGGGATTTGTTTCCCTTTCTTTGGGCTTTCTTTCCCCTTTCTTTGGGCTTCTTTGGACTTTCTTTGCTTCTTGGCTTTCTTTCCCTTTCTTTGGGCTTTCTTTGGGGTTTCTTCCCTTTCTTTGGGCTTTCTTTGGGCTTTCTTTCCCCTTTCTTGTGCTTTCTTTCCCCTTTCTTTCCCCATTCTTTCCCATTCTTTCTCCTTTCTTTCCCTTTCTTTCCATTCTTTCCCCATTCTTTCCCTTTCTTTTCCCTTCTTTGGGCTTATTTGGGATTTCTTTCCCTTTCTTTGGCTTTCTTTCCCCTTTCTTTGGGCTTTCTTTCCCCTTTCTTCCCCTTTCTTTCCCCTTTCTTTGGCTTTCTTTCCCCTTTTTTTGTGCTTTCTTACCCCTTTCCTTGAGCTTTCTTTCCCCTTTCTTTGGGCTTTCTTTCCCTTTCTTAGGGCTTTCTTTCCCCTTTCTTTGGGCTTTCTTTGGCCTTTCTTTCCCCTTTCTTTGGGCTTTCTCTCCCCTTTCTTGGGCTTTCTTTGGGCTTTCCTTGCGCTTTCTTTCGGCTTTCTTTCCCCCGTCTTTGGCTTTCTTTCCCCTTTCTTTGGGCTTTCTTTGGACTTTCTTTGGGCTTTCTTTGGACTTTATTCCCCTTTCTTTCCCTTTCTTTGGGCTTTCTTTCTCCTTTCTTTGGACTTTCTTTGGGCTTTCTTTCCCCTTTCTTTGGGCTTTCTTTACCCTTTCTTTGGCTTTCTTTGGGCTTTCTTTCCCTTTCTTTGGCTTTCTTTGGGGTTTCTTTCCCCTTTCTTTGGGCTTTCTTTGGGCTTTCTTTCCCCTTTCTTTGGGCTTTCTTTCCCCTTTCCTTGAGCTTTCTTTCCCCTTTCTTTGGGATTTCTTTCCCCTTTCTTTGGGCTTTCTTTCCCCTTTCTTTGGGCTTTCTTTACCCTTTCTTTTGGATTTCTTTGGGCTTTCTATCCCTTTCTTTGGGCTTTCTTTGGGGTTTCTTTCCCCTTTCTTTGGGCTTTCTTTGGGCTTTCTTCCCCTTTCTCTGGGCTTTCTTTCCCCTTTCTTTCCCATTCTTCCCCATTCTTTCTCCTTTCTTTCCCCTTTCTTTCCCATTTCTTTCCGCATTCTTTCCCCTTTCTTTCCCCTTTCTTTGGGCTTTATTTGGATTTCTTTCCCTTTCTTTGGGCTTTCTTTCCCCTTTCTTGGGCTTTCTTTCCCCTTTCTTTCCCTTTCTTTCCCCTTTCTTTGGGCTTTCTTTCCCCTTTTTTTGTGCTTTCTTACCCCTTTCCTTGAGCTTTCTTTCCCCTTTCTTTGGCTTTCTTTCCCCTTTCTTTGGGCTTTCTTTCCCCTTTCTTTGGGCTTTCTTTGGCCTTTCTTTCCCCTTTCTTTGGGCTTTCTCTCCCCTTTCTTTGGGCTTTCTTTGGGCTTTCCTTGCGCTTTCTTTCGGCTTTCTTTCCCCGTTCTTTGGGCTTTCTTTCCCCTTTCTTTGGGCTTTCTTTGGACTTCCTTTGGGCTTTCTTTGGACTTTATTTCCCCTTTCTTTCCCCTTTCTTTGGGCTTTCTTCTCCTTTCTTTGGACTTTCTTTGGGCTTTCTTTCCCCTTTCTTTGGGCTTTCTTTACACTTTCTTTTGGCTTTCTTTGGGCTTTCTTTCCCCTTTCTTTGGGCTTTCTTTGGGGTTTCTTTCCCCTTTCTTTGGGCTTTCTTTGGGCTTTCTTTCCCCTTTCTTTGGGCTTTCTTTCCCCTTTCCTTGAGCTTTCTTTCCCCTTTCTTTGGATTTCTTTCCCCTTTCTTTGGGCTTTCTTTCCCCTTTCTTTGGGCTTTCTTTACCCTTTCTTTTGGCTTTCTTTGGGCTTTCTTTCCCCTTTCTTTGGGCTTTCTTTGGGGTTTCTTTCCCCTTTCTTTGGGCTTTCTTTGGGCTTTCTTTCCCCTTTCTTTGGGCTTTCTTTCCCCTTTCCTTGAGCTTTCTTTCCCCTTTCTTTGGGATTTCTTTCCCCTTTCTTTGGGCTTTCTTTCCCCTTTCTTTGGGCTTTCTTTGGGCTTTCTTTCCCCTTTCTTTGGGCTTTCTTTCACCTTTCTTTGTGCCTTCTTTCCCATTTCTTTAAGCTTTCTTTGGGCTTTCTTTCCCCTTTCTTGGGCTTTCTTTCCCCTGTCTTTGGGCTTTCTTTCTGCTTTCTTTGGGCTTTCTTTCCCATTTCTTTGGCTTTCTTTCCCCTTTCTTTGGACTTTCTTTGGGCTTTCTTTCCCATTTCTTTGGGCTTTCTTTCCCTTTTCTTTGGGCTTTCTTTCGCCTTTCTTTGGGCTTTCTTTCCCCTTTCTTTGGGCATTCTTTCCCCTTTCTTTGGGCTTTTTTTGAGCTTTCCTTCCCCTTTCTTTGGGCTTTCTTTCCCCTTTCTTTGGGCTTTCTTTCCCCTTTCTTTCCCCTTTCTTTCCACTTTTTTCCCCTTTCTTTCCCCTTTCTTTCCCCTTTCATGGGCTTTCTTTGGGCTTTCTTTCCCCTTCTTTGAGCTTACTTTCCCCTTTCTTTGGGCTTTCTTGGGCTTTCTCTCTCCTTTCTTTGGGCTTTCTTTCCCCTTTCTTTGGGCTTTCTTTCCCATTTCTTTGGGCTTTCTTTCCCCTTTCTTTGGGCTTTCTTTCCCTTTCTTTGGGCTTTCTTTCCCCTTTCTTTGGGCTTTCTTTCCTATTTCTTTGGGCTTTCTTTCCCCTTTCTTTGGCTTTCTTTCCCTTTTCTTTGGGCTTTCTTTGGGCTTTCTTTCCCCTTTCTTTCCCCTTTCTTTGGGCTTTCTTTCCCCTTTTTTGGCTTTCTTGGGCTTTCTTTCCCCTTTCTTTGGGCTTTCCTTGGCCTTTCTTTCCCCTTTCTTTGGGCTTTCTTTCCCCTTTCTTTGGCTTTCTTTCCCCTTTCCTTGAGCTTTCTTTCCCCTTTCTTTGGGATTTGTTTCCCTTCTTTGGCTTTCTTTCCACTTTCTTTGGGCTTTCTTCACCCTTTCTTTTGGCTTTCTTTGGGCTTTCTTTCCCCTTTCTTTGGGCTTTCTTTGGGTTTCTTTCCCCTTTCTTGGGCTTTCTTTGGGCTTTCTTTCCCTTTCTTTGGGCTTTCTTTCCCTTTCTTTCCCCATTCTTTCCCCATTCTTTCTCCTTTCTTTCCCCTTTCTTTCCCATTTCTTTCCCCATTCTTTCCCCTTTCTTTCCCCTTTCTTTGAGCTTTATTTGGGATTTCTTTCCCCTTTCTTTGGGCTTTCTTTCCCCTTTCTTTGGGCTTTCTTTCCCTTTCTTTCCCTTTCTTTCCCCTTTCTTGGGCTTTCTTTCCCCTTTTTTTGTGCTTTCTTACCCCTTTCCTTGAGCTTTCTTTCCCCTTTCTTTGGCTTTCTTTCCCTTTCTTTGGGCTTTCTTTCCCTTTCTTTGGGCTTTCTTTGGCCTTTCTTTCCCCTTTCTTTGGGCTTTCTCTCCCCTTTCTTTGGCCTTTCTTTGGGCTTTCCTTGCGCTTTCTTTCGGCTTTCTTTCCCCGTTCTTTGGGCTTTCTTTCCCCTTTCTTTGGGCTTTTCTTTGGACTTTCTTTGGGCTTTCTTTGGACTTTATTTCCCCTTTCTTTCCCCTTTCTTTGGGCTTTCTTTCTCCTTTCTTTGGACTTTCTTTGGGCTTTCTTTCCCCTTTCTTTGGGCTTTCTTTACCCTTCTTTTGGCTTTCTTTGGGCTTTCTTTCCCCTTTCTTTGGGCTTTCTTTGGGCTTTCTTTCCCTTTCTTTGGGCTTTCTTTGGGCTTTCTTTCCCCTTTCTTTGGGCTTTCTTTCCCCTTTCCTTGAGCTTTCTTTCCCCTTTCTTTGGGATTTCTTTCCCCTTTCTTTGGGCTTTCTTTCCCCTTTCTTTGGGCTTTCTTTACCCTTTCTTTTGGATTTCTTTGGGCTTTCTTTCCCCTTTCTTTGGGCTTTCTTTGGGGTTTCTTTCCCCTTTCTTTGGGCTTTCTTTGGGCTTTCTTTCCCCTTTCTTTGGGCTTTCTTTCCCCTTTCTTTCCCCATTCTTTCCCCATTCTTTCTCCTTTCTTCCCCTTTCTTTCCCATTTCTTTCCGCATTCTTTCCCTTTCGTTCCCCTTTCTTTGGGCTTTATTTGGGATTTCTTTCCCCTTTCTTTGGGCTTTCTTTCCCTTTCTTTGGGCTTTCTTTCCCCTTTCTTTCCCCTTTCTTTCCCCTTTCTTTGGGCTTTCTTTCCCCTTTTTTTGTGCTTTCTTACCCCTTTCCTTGAGCTTTCTTTCCCCTTTCTTTGGGCTTTCTTTCCCCTTTCTTTGGCTTTCTTTCCCCTTTCTTTGGGCTTTCTTTGGCCTTTCTTTCCCTTTCTTTGGGCTTTCTCTCCCTTTCTTTGGGCTTTCTTTGGGCTTTCCTTGCGCTTTCTTTCGGCTTTCTTTCCCCGTTCTTTGGGCTTTCTTTCCCCTTTCTTTGGGCTTTCTTTGGACTTCCTTTGGGCTTTCTTTGGACTTTATTTCCCCTTTCTTTCCCCTTTCTTTGGGCTTTCTTCTCCTTTCTTTGGACTTTCTTTGGGCTTTCTTTCCCCTTTCTTTGGGCTTTCTTTACCCTTTCTTTTGCTTTCTTTGGGCTTTCTTTCCCCTTTCTTTGGGCTTTCTTTGGGGTTTCTTTCCCTTTCTTTGGGCTTTCTTTGGGCTTTCTTTCCCCTTTCTTTGGGCTTTCTTTCCCCTTTCCTTGAGCTTTCTTTCCCCTTTCTTTGGGATTTCTTTCCCTTTCTTTGGGCTTTCTTTCCCCTTTCTTTGGGCTTTCTTTACCCTTTCTTTTGGCTTTCTTTGGGCTTTCTTTCCCCTTTCTTTGGGCTTTCTTTGGGGTTTCTTTCCCCTTTCTTTGGGCTTTCTTTGGGCTTTCTTTCCCCTTTCTTTGGGCTTTCTTTCCCCTTTCCTTGAGCTTTCTTTCCCCTTTCTTTGGGATTTCTTTCCCCTTTCTTTGGTCTTTCTTTCCCCTTTCTTTGGGCTTTCTTTGGGCTTTCTTTCCCTTTCTTTGGGCTTTCTTTCACCTTTCTTTGTGCCTTCTTTCCCATTTCTTTAAGCTTTCTTTGGGCTTTCTTTCCCCTTTCTTTGGGCTTTCTTTCCCCTGTCTTTGGGCTTTCTTTCTGCTTTCTTTGGCTTTCTTTCCATTTCTTTGGGCTTTCTTTCCCCTTTCTTTGGACTTTCTTTGGCTTTCTTTCCCATTTCTTTGGGCTTTCTTTCCCTTTTCTTTGGGCTTTCTTTCGCCTTTCTTTGGGCTTTCTTTCCCCTTTCTTTGGGCATTCTTTCCCCTTTCTTTGGGCTTTTTTTGAGCTTTCCTTCCCTTTCTTTGGGCTTTCTTTCCCCTTTCTTTGGGCTTTCTTTCCCCTTTCTTTCCCCTTTCTTTCCACTTTTTTCCCTTTCTTTCCCCTTTCTTTCCCCTTTCATGGGCCTTTCTTTGGGCTTTCTTTCCCCTTTCTTTGAGCTTACTTTCCCCTTTCTTTGGGCTTTCTTTGGGCTTTCTCTCTCCTTTCTTTGGGCTTTCTTTCCCCTTTCTTTGGCTTTCTTTCCCATTTCTTTGGGCTTTCTTTCCCCTTTCTTTGGGCTTTCTTTCCCCTTTCTTTGGGCTTTCTTTCCCCTTTCTTTGGGCTTTCTTTCCTATTTCTTTGGGCTTTCTTTCCCTTTCTTTGGGCTTTCTTTCCCTTTTCTTTGGGCTTTCTTTGGGCTTTCTTTCCCCTTTCTTTCCCCTTTCTTTGGGCTTTCTTTCCCCTTTTTTTGGGCTTTCTTTGGGCTTTCTTTCCCCTTTCTTTGGGCTTTCCTTGGCCTTTCTTTCCCCTTTCTTTGGCTTTCTTTCTTCTTTCTTTGGGCTTTCTTTGCCCTTTCTTTGGGCTTTCTTTCCCCTTTCTTTCCCCTTTCTTTCCCCTTTCTTTGGGCTTTCTTTCCCCTTTCTTTGGGCTTTCTTTGGGCTTTCTTTGGGCTTTCTTTCCCCTTTCTTTGGGCTTTCTTTGGGCTTTCTTTGGACTTTCTTTCCCCTTTCTTTCCCCTTTCTTTGGGCTTTCTTTCTCCTTTCTTTGGACTTTCTTTGGCTTTCTTTCCCTTTCTTTGGGCTTTCTTTCCCCTTTCTTTGGGCTTTCTTTGGGCTTTCTTTCCCCTTTCTTTGGGCTTTCTTGGGCTTTCTTTCCCCTTTCTTTGGGCTTTCTTTGGGATTTCTTTCTCCTTTCTTTGGGCTTTCTTTGGGCTTTCTTTCCCCTTTCTTTGGGCTTTCTTTGGCTTTCTTTCCCCTTTCTTTCCCCTTTCTTTGGCTTTCTTTCCCCTTTCTTTGGGGTTTCTTTCCCCTTTCTTTCCACTTTCTTTCACCTTTCTTTCCCCTTTCTTTCCCCTTTCTTACCCCTTTCTTTCCCCTTTCTTTCCCCTTTATTTCCCCTTTCTTTGGGCTTTCTTTCCCCTTTCTTTGGGCTTTCTTTGGGCTTTCTTTCCCCTTTCTTTGGGCTTTCTTTCCCCTTTCTTTGGGCTTTCGTTGGGCTTTCTTTCCCCTTTCTTTGGGCTTTCTTTGGGCTTTCTTTCCCCTTTCTTTGGGCTTTCTTTGGGCTTTCTTTCCACTTATTT
Source organism: Columba livia (assembly GCF_036013475.1). Taxonomy (NCBI): domain Eukaryota; kingdom Metazoa; phylum Chordata; class Aves; order Columbiformes; family Columbidae; genus Columba; species Columba livia. Next base: position 7,939 of record NW_027043109.1, read on the forward strand.
TGGGCTTTCTTTCCACTTACTTTGGGCTTTCTTTCCTCTTTCTTTGGGATTTCTTTGGGTTTTCTTTCCCCTTTCTTTGGGGTTTCTTTGGGCTTTTTTCCCCTTTCTTTGGGCTTTCTTTGGGCTTTCTTTCCCCTTTTTTGGGCTTTCTTTGGCTCCTCTTGGGGTTTCTTTGGGCTTTCTTTCCCCTTTCTTTCCCCTTTCTTTTCCCTTTCTTTCCCCTTCTTTTGGCTTTCTTTCTCCTTTCTTTCCCCTTTCTTTAGGCTTTCTTTCCCCTTTCTTTGGGCTTTCTTTGGGCTTTCTTTCCCCTTTCTTTGGGCTTTCTTTCCCCTTTCTTTGGGCTTTCTTTGGGCTTTTTTTCCCCTTTCTTTGGGCTCTCTTTGGGCTTTCTTTGGCTGTCTTTGGCTTTCTTTCCCCTTTCTTTGGGCTTTCTTTCCCCTTTCTTTGGGCTTTCTTTCCCCTTTCTTTGGGATTTCTTTCCCCATTCTTTGGGCTTTCTTTCCTCTTTCTTTGGGCTTTCTTTGGGATTTCTTTGTACTTTCTTTCGCCTTTCTTTGGGATTTCTTTGGGCTTTCTTTCAGCTTTCTTTCCCGTTTCTTTGGGCTTTCTCTCCCTTTTCTTTGGGCTTTCTTTCCCCTTTCTTTGGGCTTTCTTTCCCCTTTCTTCGGGCTTTCTTTCCCCTTCCTTTGGGCTTTCTTTGGGCTTTCTTTGGGCTTTCTTTCCCCTTTCTTTGGGCTTTCTTTCCCCTTTATTTGGGCTTTCTTTCCCCTTACTTTGGGCTTTCTTTGGGCTTTCTTTCCCTTTCTTTGGGCTTTTTTCCCCTTTCTTTTGGCTTTCTTTGGGCTCTCTTTCCCCTTTCTTTGGGCTTTCTTTCCCCTTTCTTTGGGCTTTCTTTTCCCTTTCTTTGGGCTTTCTTTCCCCTTTCCTTTGGCTTTCTTTGGGATTTATTTCCCCTTTCTTTGGGCTTTCTTTGGCTTTCTTTCCCCTTTCTTTGGGCTTTCTTTGGGGTTTCTTTCCCCTTTCTTTCCCCTTTCTTTGGGCTTTCTTTCCCTTTTCTTTCCCCATTCTTTGGGTTTTCTTTCCCCTTTCTTTCCCCTTTCTTTCCCCGTTCTTTGGGCTTTCTTTCCCCTTTCTTTGGGCTTTCTTTCCCCATTCTTTGGGCTTTCTTTGGGCTTTTTTTCCCCTTTCTTTGGGCTCTCTTTCGGCTTTCTTTGGGCTGTCTTTGGGATTTCTCTCCCCTTTCTTTGGGCTTTCTTTCCCCTTTCTTTGGGCTTTCTTTCCCTTTCTTAGGGCTTTCTTTGGGCTTTCTTTGTGCTTTCTTTCGCCTTTCTTTGGGCTTTCTTTGGGCTTTCTTTCGGCTTTCTTTCCCCTTTCTTTGGGCTTTCTCTCCCTTTTCTTGGGCTTTCTTTCCCTTTCTTTGGGCTTTCTTTGGCTTTCTTTCCCCTTTCTTTGGCTTTCTTTGGGCTTTCTTTCCCCTTAATTTGGGCTTTCTTTGGGCTTTCTTCCCTTTCTTTGGGCTTTCTTTCACCTTTCTTTGTGCCTTCTTTCCCATTTCTTTAAGCTTTCTTTGGGCTTTCTTTCCCCTTTCTTTGGGCTTTCTTTCCCCTGTCTTTGGGCTTTCTTTCTGCTTTCTTTGGGCTTTCTTTCCCATTTCTTTGGGCTTTCTTTCCCTTTCTTTGGACTTTCTTTGGGCTTTCTTTCCCATTTCTTTGGGCTTTCTTTCCCTTTTCTTTGGGCTTTCTTTCGCCTTTCTTTGGGCTTTCTTTCCCCTTTCTTTGGGCATTCTTTCCCCTTTCTTTGGGCTTTTTTTGAGCTTTCCTTCCCCTTTCTTTGGGCTTTCTTTCCCCTTTCTTTGGGCTTTCTTTCCCCTTTCTTTCCCCTTTCTTTCCACTTTTTTCCCCCTTTCTTTCCCCTTTCTTTCCCCTTTCATGGGCTTTCTTTGGGCTTTCTTTCCCCTTTCTTTGAGCTTACTTTCCCCTTTCTTTGGGCTTTCTTTGGGCTTTCTCTCTCCTTTCTTTGGGCTTTCTTTCCCCTTTCTTTGGGCTTTCTTTCCCATTTCTTTGGGCTTTCTTTCCCCTTTCTTTGGGCTTTCTTTCCCCTTTCTTTGGGCTTTCTTTCCCCTTTCTTTGGGCTTTCTTTCCTATTTCTTTGGGCTTTCTTTCCCCTTTCTTTGGGCTTTCTTTCCCTTTTCTTTGGGCTTTCTTTGGGCTTTCTTTCCCCTTTCTTTCCCCTTTCTTTGGGCTTTCTTTCCCCTTTTTTTGGGCTTTCTTTGGGCTTTCTTTCCCCTTTCTTTGGGCTTTCCTTGGCCTTTCTTTCCCCTTTCTTTGGGCTTTCTTTCTTCTTTCTTTGGGCTTTCTTTGCCCTTTCTTTGGGCTTTCTTTCCCCTTTCTTTCCCCTTTCTTTCCCCTTTCTTTGGGCTTTCTTTCCCCTTTCTTTGGGCTTTCTTTGGGCTTTCTTTGGGCTTTCTTTCCCCTTTCTTTGGGCTTTCTTTGGGCTTTCTTTGGACTTTCTTTCCCCTTTCTTTCCCCTTTCTTTGGGCTTTCTTTCTCCTTTCTTTGGACTTTCTTTGGGCTTTCTTTCCCCTTTCTTTGGGCTTTCTTTCCCCTTTCTTTGGGCTTTCTTTGGGCTTTCTTTCCCCTTTCTTTGGGCTTTCTTTGGGCTTTCTTTCCCCTTTCTTTGGGCTTTCTTTGGGATTTCTTTCTCCTTTCTTTGGGCTTTCTTTGGGCTTTCTTTCCCCTTTCTTTGGGCTTTCTTTGGGCTTTCTTTCCCCTTTCTTTCCCCTTTCTTTGGGCTTTCTTTCCCCTTTCTTTGGGGTTTCTTTCCCCTTTCTTTCCACTTTCTTTCACCTTTCTTTCCCCTTTCTTTCCCCTTTCTTACCCCTTTCTTTCCCCTTTCTTTCCCCTTTATTTCCCCTTTCTTTGGGCTTTCTTTCCCCTTTCTTTGGGCTTTCTTTGGGCTTTCTTTCCCCTTTCTTTGGGCTTTCTTTCCCCTTTCTTTGGCTTTCGTTGGGCTTTCTTTCCCCTTTCTTTGGGCTTTCTTTGGGCTTTCTTTCCCCTTTCTTTGGGCTTTCTTTGGGCTTTCTTTCCACTTATTTTGGGCTTTCTTTCCACTTACTTTGGGCTTTCTTTCCTCTTTCTTTGGGATTTCTTTGGGTTTTCTTTCCCCTTTCTTTGGGGTTTCTTTGGGCTTTTTTCCCCTTTCTTTGGGCTTTCTTTGGGCTTTCTTTCCCCTTTTTTTGGGCTTTCTTTGGGCTCTCTTGGGGTTTCTTTGGGCTTTCTTTCCCCTTTCTTTCCCCTTTCTTTTCCCTTTCTTTCCCCTTTCTTTTGGCTTTCTTTCTCCTTTCTTTCCCCTTTCTTTAGGCTTTCTTTCCCCTTTCTTTGGGCTTTCTTTGGGCTTTCTTTCCCCTTTCTTTGGGCTTTCTTTCCCCTTTCTTTTGGCTTTCTTTGGGCTTTTTTTCCCCTTTCTTTGGGCTCTCTTTGGGCTTTCTTTGGCTGTCTTTGGGCTTTCTTTCCCCTTTCTTTGGGCTTTCTTTCCCCTTTCTTTGGGCTTTCTTTCCCCTTTCTTTGGGATTTCTTTCCCCATTCTTTGGGCTTTCTTTCCTCTTTCTTTGGGCTTTCTTTGGGATTTCTTTGTACTTTCTTTCGCCTTTCTTTGGGATTTCTTTGGGCTTTCTTTCAGCTTTCTTTCCCGTTTCTTTGGGCTTTCTCTCCCTTTTCTTTGGGCTTTCTTTCCCCTTTCTTTGGGCTTTCTTTCCCCTTTCTTCGGGCTTTCTTTCCCCTTCCTTTGGGCTTTCTTTGGGCTTTCTTTGGGCTTTCTTTCCCCTTTCTTTGGGCTTTCTTTCCCCTTTATTTGGGCTTTCTTTCCCCTTACTTTGGGCTTTCTTTGGGCTTTCTTTCCCCTTTCTTTGGGCTTTTTTCCCCTTTCTTTTGGCTTTCTTTGGGCTCTCTTTCCCCTTTCTTTGGGCTTTCTTTCCCCTTTCTTTGGGCTTTCTTTTCCCTTTCTTTGGGCTTTCTTTCCCCTTTCCTTTGGCTTTCTTTGGGATTTATTTCCCCTTTCTTTGGGCTTTCTTTGGGCTTTCTTTCCCCTTTCTTTGGGCTTTCTTTGGGGTTTCTTTCCCCTTTCTTTCCCCTTTCTTTGGGCTTTCTTTCCCTTTTCTTTCCCCATTCTTTGGGTTTTCTTTCCCCTTTCTTTCCCCTTTCTTTCCCCGTTCTTTGGGCTTTCTTTCCCCTTTCTTTGGGCTTTCTTTCCCCATTCTTTGGGCTTTCTTTGGGCTTTTTTTCCCCTTTCTTTGGGCTCTCTTTCGGCTTTCTTTGGGCTGTCTTTGGGATTTCTCTCCCCTTTCTTTGGGCTTTCTTTCCCCTTTCTTTGGGCTTTCTTTCCCCTTTCTTAGGGCTTTCTTTGGGCTTTCTTTGTGCTTTCTTTCGCCTTTCTTTGGGCTTTCTTTGGCTTTCTTTCGGCTTTCTTTCCCTTTCTTTGGGCTTTCTCTCCCTTTTCTTTGGGCTTTCTTTCCCTTTCTTTGGGCTTTCTTTGGGCTTTCTTTCCCCCTTTCTTTTGGCTTTCTTTGGGCTTTCTTTCCCCTTAATTTGGGCTTTCTTTGGGCTTTCTTTCCCCTTTCTTTGGGCTTTCTTTCACCTTTACCTTCTTTCCCATTTCTTTAAGCTTTCTTTGGGCTTTCTTTCCCCTTTCTTTGGGCTTTCTTTCCCCTGTCTTTGGGCTTTCTTTCTGCTTTCTTTGGGCTTTCTTTCCCATTTCTTTGGGCTTTCTTTCCCCTTTCTTTGGACTTTCTTTGGGCTTTCTTTCCCATTTCTTTGGGCTTTCTTTCCCTTTTCTTTGGGCTTTCTTTCGCCTTTCTTTGGGCTTTCTTTCCCCTTTCTTTGGGCATTCTTTCCCCTTTCTTTGGGCTTTTTTTGAGCTTTCCTTCCCCTTTCTTTGGGCTTTGTTTCCCCTTTCTTTGGCTTTCTTTCCCCTTTCTTTCCCCTTTCTTTCCACTTTTTTCCCCTTTCTTTCCCCTTTCTTTCCCCTTTCATGGGCTTTCTTTGGGCTTTCTTTCCCCTTTCTTTGAGCTTACTTTCCCTTTCTTTGGGCTTTCTTTGGGCTTTCTCTCTCCTTTCTTTGGGCTTTCTTTCCCCTTTCTTTGGGCTTTCTTTCCCATTTCTTTGGGCTTTCTTTCCCCTTTCTTTGGGCTTTCTTTCCCCTTTCTTTGGGCTTTCTTTCCCCTTTCTTTGGGCTTTCTTTCCTATTTCTTTGGGCTTTCTTTCCCCTTTCTTTGGGCTTTCTTTCCCTTTTCTTTGGGCTTTCTTTGGGCTTTCTTTCCCCTTTCTTTCCCCTTTCTTTGGCTTTCTTTCCCTTTTTTTGGGCTTTCTTTGGGCTTTCTTTCCCCTTTCTTTGGGCTTTCCTTGGCCTTTCTTTCCCCTTTCTTTGGGCTTTCTTTCTTCTTTCTTTGGGCTTTCTTTGCCCTTTCTTTGGGCTTTCTTTCCCCTTTCTTTCCCCTTTCTTTCCCCTTTCTTTGGGCTTTCTTTCCCCTTCTTTGGGCTTTCTTTGGGCTTTCTTTGGGCTTTCTTTCCCCTTTCTTTGGGCTTTCTTTGGGCTTTCTTTGGACTTTCTTTCCCTTTCTTTCCCCTTTCTTTGGGCTTTCTTTCTCTCCTTTCTTTGGACTTTCTTGGGCTTTCTTTCCCCTTTCTTTGGGCTTTCTTTCCCCTTTCTTTGGGCTTTCTTTGGGCTTTCTTTCCCCTTTCTTTGGGCTTTCTTTGGGCTTTCTTTCTCCTTTCTTTGGGCTTTCTTTGGATTTCTTTCTCCTTTCTTTGGGCTTTCTTTGGCTTTCTTTCCCCTTTCTTTGGGCTTTCTTTGGCTTTCTTTCCCCTTTCTTTCCCCTTTCTTTGGGCTTTCTTTCCCTTTCTTTGGGGTTTCTTTCCCCTTTCTTTCCACTTTCTTTCACCTTTCTTTCCCCTTTCTTTCCCCTTTCTTACCCCTTTCTTTCCCCTTTCTTTCCCCTTTATTTCCCCTTTCTTTGGGCTTTCTTTCCCCTTTCTTTGGGCTTTCTTTGGGCTTTCTTTCCCCTTTCTTTGGGCTTTCTTTCCCCTTTCTTTGGGCTTTCGTTGGGCTTTCTTTCCCCTTTCTTTGGGCTTTCTTTGGGCTTTCTTTCCCCTTTCTTTGGGCTTTCTTTGGGCTTTCTTTCCACTTACTTTGGGCTTTCTTTCCTCTTTCTTTGGGATTTCTTTGGGTTTTCTTTCCCTTTCTTTGGGGTTTCTTTGGGCTTTTTTCCCCTTTCTTTGGGCTTTCTTTGGGCTTTCTTTCCCCTTTTTTTGGGCTTTCTTTGGGCTCTCTTGGGTTTCTTTGGGCTTTCTTTCCCTTTCTTTCCCCTTTCTTTTCCCTTTCTTTCCCCTTTCTTTTGGCTTTCTTTCTCTTTCTTTCCCCTTTCTTTGGGCTTTCTTTCCCCTTTCTTTGGGCTTTCTTTGGGCTTTCTTTCCCCTTTCTTTGGGCTTTCTTTCCCCTTTCTTTTGGCTTTCTTTGGGCTTTTTTTCCCCTTTCTTTGGGCTGTCTTTGGGCTTTCTTTGCTGTCTTTGGGCTTTCTTTCCCCTTTCTTTGGGCTTTCTTTCCCCTTTCTTTGGGCTTTCTTTCCCCTTTCTTTGGGATTTCTTTCCCCATTCTTTGGGCTTTCTTTCCTCTTTCTTTGGGCTTTCTTTGGGATTTCTTTGTACTTTCTTTCGCCTTTCTTTGGGATTTCTTTGGGCTTTCTTTCGGCTTTCTTTCCCGTTTCTTTGGGCTTTCTCTCCCTTTTCTTTGGGCTTTCTTCCCCTTTCTTTGGGCTTTCTTTCCCCTTTCTTCGGGCTTTCTTTCCCCTTCCTTTGGGCTTTCTTTGGGCTTTCTTTGGGCTTTCTTTCCCCTTTCTTTGGGCTTTCTTTCCCCTTTATTTGGGCTTTCTTTCCCCTTACTTTGGGCTTTCTTTGGGCTTTCTTTCCCCTTTCTTTGGGCTTTTTTCCCCTTTCTTTTGGCTTTCTTTGGGCTCTCTTTCCCCTTTCTTTGGGCTTTCTTTCCCCTTTCTTTGGGCTTTCTTTTCCCTTTCTTTGGGCTTTCTTTCCCCTTTCCTTTGGCTTTCTTTGGGATTTATTTCCCCTTTCTTTGGGCTTTCTTTGGGCTTTCTTTCCCCTTTCTTTGGGCTTTCTTTGGGGTTTCTTTCCCCTTTCTTTCCCCTTTCTTTGGCTTTCTTTCCCTTTTCTTTCCCCATTCTTTGGGTTTTCTTTCCCCTTTCTTTCCCCTTTCTTTCCCCGTTCTTTGGGCTTTCTTTCCCTTTCTTTGGGCTTTCTTTCCCCATTCTTTGGGCTTTCTTTGGGCTTTTTTTCCCCTTTCTTTGGGCTCTCTTTCGGCTTTCTTTGGGCTGTCTTTGGGATTTCTCTCCCCTTTCTTTGGGCTTTCTTTCCCCTTTCTTTGGGCTTTCTTTCCCCTTTCTTAGGGCTTTCTTTGGCTTTCTTTGTGCTTTCTTTCGCCTTTCTTTGGGCTTTCTTTGGGCTTTCTTTCGGCTTTCTTTCCCCTTTCTTTGGGCTTTCTCTCCCTTTTCTTTGGGCTTTCTTTCCCCTTTCTTTGGGCTTTCTTTGGGCTTTCTTTCCCCTTTCTTTTGGCTTTCTTTGGGCTTTCTTTCCCCTTAATTTGGGCTTTCTTTGGCTTTCTTTGGGCTTTCTTTCCCCTTTCTTAGGGCTTTCTTTCCCCTTTATTTGGGCTTTCTTTCCCCTTTCTTTGGGCTTTCTTTGGGCTTTCTTTCCCCTTTCTTTGGGCTTTCTTTCCCCTTTCTTTGGCTTTCTTTCCCCTTTCTTTGGGATTTCATTCCCCTTTCTTTGGGCTTTCTTTCCCCTTTCATTGGGCTTTCTTTGGGCTTTCTTTGGGCTTTCTTTCCCCTTTCCTTGGGCTTTCTCTGGGCTTTCTTTGGGCTTTCTTTCCCATTTCCTTGGGTTTTCTTTCCCCTTTCTTTGGGCTTTCTTCCCCTTTCTTTGGCTTTCTTTGGGATTTCTTTCCCCTTTCTTTGAGCTTTCTTTCCACTTTCTTTGGACTTTCTTTGGGCTTTTTTTCCCTTTCTTTGGGCTTTCTTTCCCCTTTCTTTGGTTTTCTTTCCCCTTTCTTTGGGCTTTCTTTCCCCTTTCTTTGTGCTTTCTTTGGGCTTTCTTTGGGCTTTCTTTCCCTTTTCTTTCCCCTTTCTTTGGCCTTTCTTTCCCCTTTCTTTCCCCTTTCTTTGGGCTTTTTTTCCCCTTTCCTTGGGCTTTCTTTGGGCTCTCTTTGGCTTTCTTTCCCCTTTCTTTGGCTTTCTTTGGGTTTTCATTCCCCTTTCTTTGGGCTTTCTTTGGGCTTTCTTTCCCCTTTCTTTCCCGTCTATGGGCTTTCTTTCCCCTTTCTTTCCCCTTTCTTTGGGCTTTCTTTCTCCTTTCTTTCCACTTTCTTTGGGCTTTCTTTCCCCTTTCTTTGGGCTTTCGTTGGGCTTTCTTTCCCCTTTCTTTGGGCTTTCTTTCCCCTTTCTTTGGGCTTTCCTTGGGCTTTTTTTTCCCCTTTCTTTGGGCTCTCTTTCGGCTTTCTTTGGGCTGTCCTTGGGATTTCTCTCCCCTTTCTTTGGGCTTTCTTTCCCCTTTCTTTGGGCTTTCTTTCCCCTTTCTTTGGGATTTCTTTCCCCTTTCTTTGGGATTTCTTTCCCCTTTCTTTGGGCTTTCTTTGGGGTTTCTTTGTGCTTTCTTTCGCCTTTCTTTGGGCTTTCTTGGGCTTTCTTTCGGCTTTCTTTCCCCTTTCTTTGGGCTTTCTCTCCCTTTTCTTTGGGCTTTCTTTCCCCTTTCTTTGGGCTTTCTTTGGGCTTTCTTTGGGCTTTCTTTCCCCTTCCTTTGGGCTTTCTTTGGGCTTTCTTTCCCTTTCTTTGGGCTTTCTTTCCCCTTTCTTTGTGCCTTCTTTCCCCTTTCTTTGGGCTTTCTTCGGGCTTTCTTTCCCCTTTCTTTGGACTTTCTTTGGTCTTTCTTTCCCCTTTCTTTGGGCTTTTTTTCCCCTTTCTTTGGGCTTTCTTTGGACTTTCTTTGGGCTTTCCTTGGGCTTTCTTTGGGCTTCCTTTGGGCTTTCTTTCCCCTTTCTTTGGGCTTTCTTTCTCCTTTCTTTGGGCTTTCTTTCCCATTTCTTTAGGCTTTCTTTCCCCTTTCTTTGGGCTTTCTTTGGGATTTCTTTCCCCTTTCTTTGGGCTTTCTTTCCCTTTTCTTTGGGCTTTCTTTCCCCATTCTTTGGTCTTTCTTTCCCCTTTCTTTGGGCTTTCTTTCCCCTTTCTTTGGGCTTTCCTTCCTCTTTCTTTGGGCTTTCTTTCCCCTTTCTTTGTGCTTTCTTTCCCCTTTCTTTGGGCTATCTTTCCCCTTTCTTTGGGCTTTCTTTCCCCTTTCTTTGGGCTTTCTTTCCCCTTTCTTTGGGCTTTCTTTGGGCTTTCTTTCCCCTTTCTTTGGGCTTTCTTTCCCCTTTCTTTGGCCTTTCTTTCCCCGTTCTTTCCCCTTTCTTTCCATTTCTTTGGGTTTTATTTGGGCTTTCTTTCCACTTTCTTTGGGCTTTCTTTCCCGTTTCCTTGGGCTTTCTTTGGGCTTTCTCCCTCCTTTCTTTGGGCTTTCTCTCTCCTTTCTTTGGGCTTTCTTTGGGCTTTCTTTCCCCTTTCTTTGGGCTTTCTTTCCCATTTCTTTGGGCTTTCTTTCCCCTTTCTTTGGGCTTTCTTTGGGCTTTCTTTCCCCTTTATTTGGGCTTTCTTTCCATTTCTTTTGGCTTTCTTTCCCCTTTCTTTGGGCTTTCTTTCCCTTTCTTTGGGCTTTCTTTGGGCTTTCTTTGGGCATTCTTTGGGCTTTCTTTCCCATTTCTTTGTGCTTTCTTTCCCCTTTCTTTGGGCTTTCTTTGGGCTTTCTTTCCCCTTTCTTTGGGCTTTCTTTCCCCTTTCTTTGGGCTTTCTTTCCCCTTTCTTTGGGCTTTGTTTGCCCTTTCTTTGGGCTTTCTTTCCCCTTTCTTTGGGCTTTCTTTCCCCTTTCTTTTCCCTTTCTTTGGGCTTCCTTTCCCCTTTCTTTCCCCTTTCTTTCCCATTTCTTTCCCCTTTCTTTCCCCTTCTTTCCCCATTCTTTCTCCTTTCTTTCCCCTTTCTTTCCCCTTTCTTTCCCCATTCTTTCCCCTTTCTTTCCCCTTTCTTTTTGTTTTCTTTGGGCTTTCTTTCCCCTTTCTGTGGGCTTTCTTTGGGCTTTCTTTCTCCTTTCTTTGGGCTTTCTTTCCCATTTCTTTGGGCTTTCTTTCCCCTTTCTTTGGGCTTTGCTTCCCTTTCTTTCCCCTTTCTTTCCCATTTCTTTGGGCTTTCTTTCCCATTTTTTTATGCTTTCTTTCCGCTTTCTTTGAGCTTTCTTTCCTCTTTCTTTGGGCTTTGTTTCCCCTTTCTTTGGGAGTTCTTCCCCCTTTCTTTGGGTTTCCTTTGGCCTTTCTTTGGGCTTCCTTTGGCCTTTCTTTCCCCTTTCTTTGCGCTTACTTTCCCCTTTCTTTGGGCTTTTTTTTCCCCTTTCTTTGGGCTTTCTTTGGCCTTTCTTTGGGCTTTCTTTGGGCTTTCTTTGGGCTTTCTTTCCCCTTTCCTTGGGCTTTCTTTCTCCTTTCTTTGGGCTTTCTTTCCCATTTCTTTAGGCTTTCTTTCCCCTTTCTTTAGGCATTCTTTGGGCTTTCTTTCCCCTTTCTTTGGGCTTTCTTTCCCTTTTCTTTGGGCTTTCTTTCCCCATTCTTTGGTCTTTCTTTCCCCTTTCTTTGGGCTTTCTTTCCCCTTTCTTTGGGCTTTCTTTCCCCTTTCTTTGGGCTATCATTCCCCTTTCTTTGGGCTTTCTTTCCCCTTTCTTTGGGCTTTCTTTCCCCGTTCTTTCCCCTTTCTTTCCCCTTTCTTTCCCCTTTCTTTCCCCTTTCTTTCCCCTTTCTTTGCGTTTTATTTGGCTTTCTTTCCCCTTTCTTTGGGCTTTCTTTCCCGTTTCCTGGGCTTTCTTTGGGCTTTCTCTCTCCTTTCTTTGGGCTTTCTCTCTCCTTTCTTTGGCTTTCTTTGGGCTTTCTTTCCCTTTCTTTGGGCTTTCTTTCCCATTTCTTTGGGCTTTCTTTCCCCTTTCTTTGGGCTTTCTTTGGGCTTTCTTTGGGCTTTCTTTCCCCTTTCTTGGGCTTTCTTTCCCCTTTCTTTGGGCTTTCTTTGGGCTTTCTTTCCCCTTTCTTTGGGCTTTCTTTCCCATTTCTTTGGGCTTTCTTTCCCCTTTCTTTGGGCTTTCTTTGGGCTTTCTTTGGGCTTTCTTTCCCCTTTCTTTGGGCTTTCTTTCCCTTTCTTTGGGCTTTCTTTCCCCTTTCTTTGGGCTTTCTTTCCCCTTTCTTTCGGCTTTGTTTGCCCTTTCTTTGGGCTTTCTTTGAGCTTTCTTTGGGCTTTCTTTCCCCTTTCTTTGGGCTTTCTTTGGGCTTTCTTTGGGCTTTCTTTCCCCTTTCTTTGGGCGTTCTTTCCCCTTTCTTTGGGCTTTCTTTGGGCTTTCTTTCCCCTTTCTTTGGGCTTCTTTCCCCGTTCTTTCCCCTTTCTTTCCCCTGTCTTTCCCCTTTCTTTCCCCTTTCTTTCCCCTTTCTTTCCCCTTTCTTTGCGTTTTATTTGGGCTTTCTTTCCCTTTCTTTGGGCTTTCTTTCCCGTTTCCTTGGGCTTTCTTTGGGCTTTCTCTCTCCTTTCTTTGGGCTTTCTCTCTCCTTTCTTTGGGCTTTCTTTGGGCTTTCTTTCCCCTTCTTTGGGCTTTCTTTCCCATTTCTTTGGGCTTTCTTTCCCCTTTCTTTGGGCTTTCTTTGGGCTTTCTTTGGGCTTTCTTTCCCCTTTCTTTGGGCTTTCTTTCCCGTTTCCTTGGGCTTTCTTTGGGCTTTCTCTCTCCTTTCTTTGGGCTTTCTCTCTCCTTTCTTTGGGCTTTCTTTGGGCTTTCTTTCCCCTTTCTTTGGGCTTTCTTTCCCATTTCTTTGGGCTTTCTTTCCCCTTTCTTTGGGCTTTCTTTGGGCTTTCTTTGGGCTTTCTTTCCCCTTTCTTTGGCTTTCTTTCCCTTTCTTTGGCTTTCTTTGGGCTTTCTTTCCCCTTTCTTTGGGCTTTCTTTCCCATTTCTTTGGGCTTTCTTTCCCCTTTCTTTGGGCTTTCTTTGGGCTTTCTTTGGGCTTTCTTTCCCCTTTCTTTGGGCTTTCTTTCCCCTTTCTTTAGGCTTTCTTTTCCCTTTCTTTGGACTTTCTTTCTCCTTTCTTTGGGCTTTATTTCCCCTTTCTTTGGGCTTTCTTTCCCCTTTCTTTGGGCTTTATTTCCCCTTTCTTTGGGCTTTATTTCCCCTTTCTTTGGGCTTTCTTTCCCCTTTCTTTGGGCTTTCTTTCCCATTTCTTTGGGCTTTCTTTCCCTTTCTTTGGGCTTTCTTTCCCCTTTCTTTGGGCTTTCTTTGGGCTTTCTTTGGGCTTTCTTTGGGCTTTCTTTCCAGTTTCTTTGGGCTTTCTTTCCCCTTTCTTTGGGCTTTCTTTCCCTTTCTTTGGGCTTTGTTTGCCCTTTCTTTGGGCTTTCTTTGGGCTTTCTTTCCCCTTTCTTTGGGCTTTCTTTTCCCTTTCTTTGGGCTTCTTTCCCCTTTCTTGGGCTTTCTTTCCCCTTTCCTTGAGCTTTCTTTCCAATTTCTTTGGGATTTCTTTCCCCTTTCTTTGGGCTTTCTTTCCACTTTCTTTGGGCTTTCTTTACCCTTTCTTTTGGCTTTCTTTGGGCTTTCTTTCCCCTTTCTTTGGGCTTTCTTTGGGGTTTCTTTCCCCTTTCTTTGGGCTTTCTTTGGGCTTTCTTTCCCCTTTCTTTGGGCTTTCTTTCCCCTTTCCTTGAGCTTTCTTTCCCCTTTCTTTGGGATTTCTTTCCCCTTTCTTTGGGCTTTCTTTCCCCTTTCTTTGGGCTTTCTTTGGGCTTTCTTTTCCCTTTCTTTGGACTTTCTTTCACCTTTCTTTGTGCCTTCTTTCCCATTTCTTTGAGCTTTCTTTGGGCTTTCTTTCCCATTTCTTGGGCTTTCTTTCCCTTTCTTTGGACTTTCTTTGGGCTTTCTTTCTCCTTTCTTTGGGCTTTCTTTCCCTTTTGTTTGGGCTTTCTTTCGCCTTTCTTTGGGCTTTCTTTCCCATTTCTTTGGGCTTTCTTTCCCCTTTCTTTGGCTTTTTTTGAGCTTTCCTTCCCCTTTCTTTGGCTTTCTTTCCCCTTTCTTTGGGCTTTCTTTCCCCTTTCTTTGGGCTTTCTTTCCCCTTTCTTTCCCCTTTCTTTCCCTTTTCTTTCCCCTTTCTTTCCCCTTTCTTTGGGCTTTCTTTGGGCTTTCTTTCCCCTTTCTTTGGGCTTACTTTCCCCTTTCTTTGGGCTTTCTTTGGGCTTTCTCTCTCCTTTCTTTGGGCTTTCTTTACCCTTTATTTGGGCTTTCTTTCCATTTCTTTGGGCTTTCTTTCCCCTTTCTTTGGGCTTTCTTTGGGCTTTCTTTCCCCTCTCTTTGGGCTTTCTTTCCCCTTTCTTTGGGCTTTCTTTGCCCTTTCTTTGGGCTTTCTTTGCCCTTTCTTTGGGCTTTCTTTGGGCTTTCTTTGGGCTTTCTTTCCCCTTTCTTTCCCCTTTCTTTCCCCTTTCTTTGGGCTTTCTTTCCCCTCTTTTGGGCTTTCTTTGGGCTTTCTTTCCCCTTTCTTTGGGCTTTCCTTGGCCTTTCTTTCCCCTTTCTTTGGGCTTTCTTTCTTCTTTCTTTGGGCTTTCTTTGCCCTTTCTTTGGGCTTTCTTTCCCCTTTCTTTCCCCTTTCTTTCCCCTTTCTTTGGGCTTTCTTTCCCCGTTCTTTGGGCTTTCTTTCCCCTTTCTTTCCCCTTTCTTTGGGCTTTCTTTCTCATTTCTTTGGACTTTCTTTGGGCTTTGTTTCCCCTTTCTTTGGGCTTTCTTTCCCCTTTCTTTGGGCTTTCTTTGGGCATTTCTTTCCCATTTCTTTGGGCTTTCTTTGGGCTTTCTTTCCCCTTTCTTTGGGCTTTCTTTGGGATTTCTTTCTCCTTTCTTTGGGCTTTCTTTGGGCTTTCTTTCCCCTTTCTTTGGGCTTTCTTTGGGCTTTCTTTCCCCTTTCTTTCCCCTTTCTTTGGGATTTATTTCCCCTTTCTTTGGGGTTTCTTTCCCATTTCTTTCCCCTTTCTTTCACCTTTCTTTCCCCTTTCTTTCCCCTTTCTTACCCCTTTCTTTCCCCTTTCTTTCCCCCTTATTTCCCCTTTCTTTGGGCTTTCTTTCCCCTTTCTTTGGGCTTTCTTTGGGCTTTCTTTCCCCTTTCTTTGGGCTTTCTTTCCCCTTTCTTTGGGCTTTCGTTGGGCATTCTTTCCCCTTTCTTTGGGCTTTCTTTGGGCTTTCTTTCCCCTTTCTTTGGGATTTCTTTGGGCTTTCTTTCCACTTTCTTTGGGCTTTCTTTCCTCTTTCTTTGGGATTTCTTTGGGTTTTCTTTCCCCTTTCTTTGGCTTTCTTTGGGCTTTCTTTCCCCTTTCTTTGGGCTTTCTTTGGGCTTTCTTTCCCCTTTTTTTGGGCTTTCTTTGGGCTCTCTTGATGTTTCTTTGGGCTTTCTTTCCCCTTTCTTTCCCCTTTCTTTTCCCTTTCTTTCCCCTTTCTTTTGGCTTTCTTTCTCCTTTCTTTCCCCTTTCTTTGGGCTGTCTTTCCCCTTTCTTTGGGCTTTCTTTGGCTTTTTTTCCCCTTTCTTTGGGCTTTCTTTCCCCTTTCTTTGTGCTTTCTTTGGGCTTTTTTTCCCCTTTCTTTGGGCTCTCTTTGGGCTTTCTTTGCTGTCTTTGGGCTTTCTTTCCCCTTTCTTTGGCTTTCTTTCCCCTTTCTTTGGGCTTTCTTTCCCCTTTCTTTTGGATATCTTTCCCTTTCTTTGGGCTTTCTTTCCTCTTTCATTGGGCTTTCTTTGGGCTTTCTTTGTACTTTCTTTCGCCTTTCTTTGGGCTTTCTTTGGGCTTTCTTTCGGCTTTCTTTCCCTTTTCTATGGGCTTTCTCTCCTTTCCTTTGGGCTTTCTTTCCCCTTTCTTTGGGCTTTCTTTCCTGTTTCTTCGGGCTTTCTTTCCCCTTTATTTGGGCTTTCTTTCCCCTTTATTTGCGCTTTCTTTCCCTTACTTTGGGCTTTCTTTGGGCTTTCTTTCCCCTTTCTTTGGGATTTTTTCCCCTTTCTTTGGGCTTTCTTTGGGCTCTCTTTCCCTTTCTTTGGGCTTTCTTTCCCCTTTCTTTGGGCTTTCTTTTCCCTTTCTTTGGGCTTTCTTTCCCCTTTCCTTTGGCTTTCTTTGGGATTTATTTCCCCTTCTTTGGGCTTTCTTTGGGCTTTCTTTCCCCTTTCTTTGGGCTTTCTTTGGGGTTTCTTTCCCCTTTCTTTCCCCTTTCTTTGGGCTTTCTTTCCCCTTTCTTTGGGCTTTCTTTCCCCATTCTTTGGGCTTTCTTTGGGCTTTTTTTCCCCTTTCTTTGGGCTCTCTTTCGGCTTTCTTTGGGCTGTCTTTGGGATTTCTCTCCCCTTTCTTTGGGCTTTCTTTCGCCTTTCCTTGGGCTTTCTTTCCCCTTTCTTTGGGCTTTCTTTGGGCTTTCTTTGTGCTTTCTTTCGCCTTTCTTTGGGCTTTCTTTGGCTTTCTTTCGCTTTCTTTCCCCTTTCTTTGGGCTTTCTCTCCCTTTTCTTGGGCTTTCTTTCCCCTTTCTTTGGGCTTTCTTGGGCTTTCTTTCCCTTTCTTTGGGCTTTCTTTCCCCTTTCTTTGGGCTTTCTTTGGGCTTTCTTTCCCTTTCTTTGGGCTTTCTTTCCCCTTTCTTTGGGCTTTCATTCCCCTTTCTTGGGCTTTCTTTCCCCTTTCTTTGGGCTTTATTTGGGCTTTCTTGGGCTTTCTTTCCCCTTTCCTTGGGCTTTCTTTGGGCTTTATTTGGGCTTTCTTTCCCCTTTCCTTGGGTTTTCTTTCCCCTTTCTTTGGGCTTTCTTCCCCTTTCTTTGGGCTTTCTTTGGATTTCTTTCCCCTTTCTTTGAGCTTTCTTTCCACTTTCTTTGGGCTTTCTTTGGGCTTTTTTTCCCCTTTCTTTGGGCTTTCTTTCCCCTTTCTTTGTGCTTTCTTTGGGCTTTCTTTGGGCTTTCTTTCCCTTTTCTTTCCCCTTTCTTTGGCCTTTCTTTGGCCTTTCTTTCCCCTTTCTTTGGGCTTTCTTTCCCCTTTCCTTGGGCTTTCTTTGGCCTTTCTTTGGCTTTCTTTCCCCTTTCTTTGGCTTTCTTTGGGCTTTCATCCCCTTTCTTTGGGCTTTCTTTGGGCTTTCTTTCCCCTTTCTTTCCCCTTTCTTTGGGCTTTCTTTCACCTTTCTTTCCGGTCTATGGCTTTCTTTCCCCTTTCTTTCCCCTTTCTTTGGGCTTTCTTTCTCCTTTCTTTCCACTTTCTTTGGGCTTTCTTTCCCCTTTCTTTGGGCTTTCGTTGGGCTTTCTTTCCCTTTCTTTGGGCTTTCTTTGGGCTTTCTTTGGTCTTTCTTTCCCCTTTCCTTGGGCTTTCTTTGGGCTTTATTTGGGCTTTCTTTCCCCTTTCCTTGGGTTTTCTTTCCCCTTTCTTTGGGCTTTCTTCCCCCTTTCTTTGGGCTTTCTTTGGGATTTCTTTCCCCTTTCTTTGAGCTTTCTTTCCACTTTCTTGGGCTTTCTTTGGGATTTCTTTCCCCTTTCTTTGGGCTTTCTTTCGCCTTTCTTTGGGCTTTCGTTGGGCATTCTTTCCCCTTTCTTTGGGCTTTCTTTGGCTTTCTTTCCCCTTTCTTTGGGATTTCTTTGGGCTTTCTTTCCACTTTCTTTGGGCTTTCTTTCCTCTTTCTTTGGGATTTCTTTGGGTTTTCTTTCCCCTTTCTTTGGGCTTTCTTTGGGCTTTCTTTCCCCTTTCTTTGGGCTTTCTTTGGGCTTTCTTTCCCCTTTTTTGGGCTTTCTTTGGGCTCTCTTGATGTTTCTTTGGGCTTTCTTTCCCCTTTCTTTCCCCTTTCTTTTCCCTTTCTTTCCCCTTTCTTTGGCTTTCTTTCTCCTTTCTTTCCCCTTTCTTTGGGCTTTCTTTCCCCTTTCTTTGGGCTTTCTTTGGGCTTTCTTTCCCCTTTCTTTGGGCTTTCTTTCCCCTTTCTTTGTGCTTTCTTTGGGCTTTTTTTCCCCTTTCTTTGGGCTCTCTTTGGCTTTCTTTGGCTGTCTTGGGCTTTCTTTCCCCTTTCTTTGGGCTTTCTTTCCCCTTTCTTTGGGCTTCTTCCCTTTCTTGGATCCCCTTTCTTTGGCTTTTCCTCTTTCATTGGCTTTATTTCTTTCCCTTTTCTTTGGGCTTTTTTTTCCTCTTTCTTTTTGGGCTTTTCTTTTGGGCTTTCTTTGTACTTTCTTTCGCCTTTCTTTGGGCTTTCTTTGGGCTTTCTTTCGGCTTTCTTTCCCGTTTCTATGGGCTTTCTCTCCCTTTTCTTTGGGCTTTCTTTCCCCTTTCTTTGGGCTTTCTTTCCAGTTTCTTCGGGCTTTCTTTCCCCTTTATTTGGGCTTTCTTTCCCCTTACTTTGGGCTTTCTTTGGGCTTTCTTTCCCCTTTCTTTGGGCTTTCTTTCCCCTTTTTTTGCGCTTTCTTTCCCTTACTTTGGGCTTTCTTTGGGCTTTCTTTCCCTTTCTTTGGGATTTTTTCCCCTTTCTTTGGGCTTTCTTTGGGCTCTCTTTCCCCTTTCTTTGGGCTTTCTTTCCCCTTTCTTTGGGCTTTCTTTTCCCTTTCTTTGGGCTTTCTTTCCCCTTTCCTTTGGCTTTCTTTGGGATTTATTTCCCCTTTCTTTGGGCTTTCTTTGGGCTTTCTTTCCCCTTTCTTTGGGCTTTCTTTGGGGTTTCTTTACCCTTTCTTTCCCCTTTCT
Organism: Columba livia; assembly: GCF_036013475.1. NCBI lineage: Eukaryota > Metazoa > Chordata > Aves > Columbiformes > Columbidae > Columba > Columba livia. The sequence goes on from NW_027043109.1 coordinate 25,796, forward strand.
TTGGACTTTCTTTCCCTTTTCTTGCCCCTTTCTTTGGCTTTCTTTCCCCTTTCTTTCCCCTTTCTTTGGGCTTTCTTTCCCCTTTCTTTGGGCTTTCTTTCCCATTCTTTGGGCTTTCTTTGGGCTTTTTTTCCCCTTTCTTTGGGCTCTCTTTCGGCTTTCTTTGGGCTGTCTTTGGGATTTCTCTCCCCTTTCTTTGGGCTTTCTTTCCCCTTTCTTTGGGCTTTCTTTCCCCTTTCTTTGGGCTTTCTTTGGGCTTTCTTTGTGCTTTCTTTCGCCTTTCTTTGGGCTTTCTTTCGGCTTTCTTTCCCCTTTCTTTGGGCTTTCTCTCCCTTTTCTTTGGGCTTTCTTTCCCCTTTCTTTGGGCTTTCTTTGGGCTTTCTTTCCCCTTTCTTTTGGCTTTCTTTCCCCTTTCTTTGGGCTTTCTTTGGGCTTTCTTTCCCCTTTCTTTGTTCTTTCTTTCCCCTTTCTTTGGGCTTTCATTCCCCTTTCTTTGGGCTTTCTTTCCCCTTTCTTTGGGCTTTCTTTGGGCTTTCTTTGGGCTTTCTTTCCCCTTTCCTCGGGCTTTCTTTGGGCTTTATTTGGGCTTTCTTTCCCCTTTCCTTGGGTTTTCTTTCCCTTTCTTTGGGCTTTCTTCCCCCTTTCTTTGGGCTTTCTTTGGGATTTCTTTCCCCTTTCTTTGAGCTTTCTTTCCACTTTCTTTGGGCTTTCTTTGGCTTTTTTCCCCTTTCTTTGGGCTTTCTTTCCCCTTTCTTTGTGCTTTCTTTGGGCTTTCTTTGGGCTTTCTTTCCCTTTTCTTTCCCCTTTCTTTGGCCTTTCTTTCCCCTTTCTTTCCCCTTTCTTTGGGCTTTCTTTCCCCTTTCCTTGGGCTTTCTTTGGCCTTTCTTTGGCTTTCTTTCCCCTTTCTTTGGGCTTTCTTTGGGCTTTCATTCCCCTTTCTTTGGGCTTTCTTTGGGCTTTCTTTCCCCTTTCTTTCCCTTTCTTTGGGCTTTCTTTCACCTTTCTTTCCGGTCTATGGGCTTTCTTTCCCCTTTCTTTCCCCTTTCTTTGGGCTTTCTTTCTCCTTTCTTTCCACTTTCTTTGGGCTTTCTTTCCCCTTTCTTTGGGCTGTCTTTGGATTTCTCTCCCCTTTCTTTGGGCTTTCTTTCCCCTTTCTTTGGGCTTTCTTTCCCCTTTCTTTGGGATTTCTTTCCCCTTTCTTTGGGATTTCTTTCCCCTTTCTTTGGGATTTCTTTCCCCTTTCTTTGGGCTTTCTTTGGGCTTTCTTTGGGATTTCTTTCGCCTTTCTTTGGGCTTTCTTTGGGCTTTCTTTCGGCTTTCTTTCCCCTTTCTTTGGGCTTTCTCTCCCTTTTCTTTGGGCTTTCTTTCCCCTTTCTTTGGGCTTTCTTTCCCCTTCCTTTGCGCTTTCTTGGGGCTTTCTTTCCCCTTTCTTTGGGCTTTCTTTCCCCTTTCTTTGGGCTTTCTTTCCCCTTTCTTTGGGCTTTCTTTCCCTTTCTTTGGGCTTTCTTTCCCCTTTCTTTGGGCTTTCTTTGGGCTTTCTTTCCCCTTTCTTTGGGCTTTCTTTCCCCTTTCTTTGGGCTTTCTTTCCCCGTTCTTTCCCCTTTCTTTCCCCTTTCTTTCCCCTTTCTTTCCCCTTTCTTTCCCCTTTCTTTCCCCTTTCTTTCCCCTTTCTTTCCCATTTCTTTGGGTTTTATTTGGGCTTTCTTTCCACTTTGTTTGGGCTTTCTTTCCCGTTTCCTTGGGCTTTCTTTGGGCTTTCTCTCTCCTTTCTTTGGGCTTTCTCTCTCCTTTCTTTGGGCTTTCTTTGGGCTTTCTTTCCCCTTTCTTTGGGCTTTTTTTGGGCTTTCTTTGGGCTTTCTTTGGGCTTTCTTTCCCATTTCTTTGGGCTTTCTTTCTCCTTTCTTTGGGCTTTCTTTCCCATTTCTTTTGGCTTTCTTCCCCTTTTCTTTGGGCTTTCTTTGGGCTTTCTTTCCCATTTCTTTGGCTTTCTTTCCCCTTTCTTTGGGCTTTCTTTCCCCTTTCTTTGGGCTTTCTTTGGGCTTTCTTTGGGCTTTCTTTCCCATTCCTTTGGGCTTTCTTTCCCCTTTCTTTGGGCTTTCTTTGGGCTTTCTTTGGGCTTTCTTTGGCTTTCTTTCCCCTTTCTTTGGGCTTTCTTTCCCCTTTCTTTGGGCTTTCTTTGCCCTTTCTTTGGCCTTCTTTGCCCTTTCTTTGGGCTTTCTTTCCCCTTTCTTTGGGCTTTCTTTCCCCTTTCTTTGGGCTTTCTTTGGGCTTTCTTCGGGATTTCTTTTCCCTTTCTTTGGCTTTCTTTCCCTTTCTTTGGGCTTTCTTTCCCCTTTCTTTTCCCTTTCTTTGGGCTTCCTTTCCCCTTTCTTTCCCCTTTCTTTCCCATTTCTTTCCCCTTTCTTTCCCCTTTCTTTTCCCATTCTTTCTCCTTTCTTTCCCCTTTCTTTCCCCTTTCTTTCCCCATTCTTTCCCCTTTCTTTCCCCTTTCTTTGGGTTTTCTTTGGGCTTTCTTTCCCCTTTCTGTGGGCTTTCTTTGGGCTTTCTTTCCCATTTCTTTGGGCTTTCTTTCCCCTTTTTTTATGCTTTCTTTCCCCTTTCTTTGAGCTTTCTTTGGACTTTCTTTGGGCTTTCTTTGGGCTTTCTTTGGGCTTTCTTTCCCATTTCCTTGGGCTTTCTTTCCCTTTCTTTGGGCTTTCTTTCCCCATTCTTTGGTCTTTCTTTCCCCTTTCTTTGGGCTTTCTTTCCCACTTTCTTTGGGCTTTCTTTCCCCTTTCTTTGGGCTTTCTTTTCCCTTTCTTTGGGCTTTCTTTCCCCTTTCCTTTGGCTTTCTTTGGGATTTATTTCCCCTTTCTTTGGGCTTTCTTTGGGCTTTCTTTCCCCTTTCTTTGGGCTTTCTTTGGGGTTTCTTTCCCCTTTCTTTCCCCTTTCTTTGGGCTTTCTTTCCCCTTTCTTTGGGCTTTCTTTCCCCATTCTTTGGGCTTTCTTTGGGCTTTTTTCCCCTTTCTTTGGGCTCTCTTTCGGCTTTCTTTGGGCTGTCTTTGGGATTTCTCTCCCCTTTCTTTGGGCTTTCTTTCGCCTTTCCTTGGGCTTTCTTTCCCCTTTCTTTGGGCTTTCTTTGGGCTTTCTTTGTGCTTTCTTTCGCCTTTCTTTGGGCTTTCTTTGGGCTTTCTTTCGGCTTTCTTTCCCCTTTCTTTGGGCTTTCTCTCCCTTTTCTTTGGGCTTTCTTTCCCCTTTCTTTGGGCTTTCTTTGGGCTTTCTTTCCCCTTTCTTTGGGCTTTCTTTCCCCTTTCTTTGGGCATTCTTTGGGCTTTCTTTCCCCTTTCTTTGGGCTTTCTTTCCCCTTTCTTTGGGCTTTCATTCCCCTTTCTTTGGGCTTTCTTTCCCCTTTCTTTGGGCTTTCTTTGGGCTTTCTTTGGGCTTTCTTTCCCCTTTCCTTGGGCTTTCTTTGGGCTTTATTTGGGCTTTCTTTCCCCTTTCCTTGGGTTTTCTTTCCCCTTTCTTTGGGCTTTCTTCCCCCTTTCTTTGGGCTTTCTTTGGGATTTCTTTCCCCTTTCTTTGAGCTTTCTTTCCACTTTCTTTGGCTTTCTTTGGGCTTTTTTTCCCCTTTCTTTGGGCTTTCTTTCCCCTTTCTTTGTGCTTTCTTTGGGCTTTCTTTGGGCTTTCTTTCCCTTTTCTTTCCCCTTTCTTTGGCCTTTCTTTGGCCTTTCTTTCCCCTTTCTTTGGGCTTTCTTTCCCCTTTCCTTGGGCTTTCTTTGGCCTTTCTTTGGCTTTCTTTCCCCTTTCTTTGGGCTTTCTTTGGGCTTTCATCCCCTTTCTTTGGGCTTTCTTTGGGCTTTCTTTCCCCTTTCTTTCCCCTTTCTTTGGGCTTTCTTTCACCTTTCTTTCCGGTCTATGGGCTTTCTTTCCCCTTTCTTTCCCCTTTCTTTGGGCTTTCTTTCTCCTTTCTTTCCACTTTCTTTGGGCTTTCTTTCCCCTTTCTTTGGGCTTTCGTTGGGCTTTCTTTCCCCTTTCTTTGGGCTTTCTTTGGGCTTTCTTTGGTCTTTCTTTCCCCTTTCCTTGGGCTTTCTTTGGGCATTATTTGGGCTTTCTTTCCCCTTTCCTTGGGTTTTCTTTCCCCTTTCTTTGGGCTTTCTTCCCCCTTTCTTTGGGCTTTCTTTGGGATTTCTTTCCCCTTTCTTTGAGCTTTCTTTCCACTTTCTTTGGGCTTTCTTTGGGATTTCTTTCCCCTTTCTTTGGGCTTTCTTTCGCCTTTCTTTGGGCTTTCGTTGGGCATTCTTTCCCCTTTCTTTGGGCTTTCTTTGGGCTTTCTTTCCCCTTTCTTTGGGATTTCTTTGGGCTTTCTTTCCACTTTCTTTGGGCTTTCTTTCCTCTTTCTTTGGGATTTCTTTGGGTTTTCTTTCCCCTTTCTTTGGGCTTTCTTTGGGCTTTCTTTCCCCTTTCTTTGGGCTTTCTTTGGGCTTTCTTTCCCCTTTTTTGGGCTTTCTTTGGGCTCTCTTGATGTTTCTTTGGGCTTTCTTTCCCCTTTCTTTCCCCTTTCTTTTCCCTTTCTTTCCCCTTTCTTTTGGCTTTCTTTCTCCTTTCTTTCCCCTTTCTTTGGGCTTTCTTTCCCCTTTCTTTGGGCTTTCTTTGGGCTTTCTTTCCCCTTTCTTTGGGCTTTCTTTCCCCTTTCTTTGTGCTTTCTTTGGGCTTTTTTTCCCCTTTCTTTGGGCTCTCTTTGGGCTTTCTTTGGCTGTCTTTGGGCTTTCTTTCCCCTTTCTTTGGGCTTTCTTTCCCCTTTCTTTGGGCTTTCTTTCCCCTTTCTTTGGGATATCTTTCCCCTTTCTTTGGGCTTTCTTTCCTCTTTCATTGGGCTTTCTTTGGGCTTTCTTTGTACTTTCTTTCGCCTTTCTTTGGGCTTTCTTTGGGCTTTCTTTCGGCTTTCTTTCCCGTTTCTATGGGCTTTCTCTCCCTTTTCTTTGGGCTTTCTTTCCCCTTTCTTTGGGCTTTCTTTCCAGTTTCTTCGGGCTTTCTTTCCCCTTTATTTGGGCTTTCTTTCCCCTTACTTTGGGCTTTCTTTGGGCTTTCTTTCCCCTTTCTTTGGGCTTTCTTTCCCCTTTTTTTGCGCTTTCTTTCCCCTTACTTTGGGCTTTCTTTGGGCTTTCTTTCCCCTTTCTTTGGGATTTTTTCCCCTTTCTTTGGGCTTTCTTTGGGCTCTCTTTCCCCTTTCTTTGGGCTTTCTTTCCCCTTTCTTTGGGCTTTCTTTTCCCTTTCTTTGGGCTTTCTTTCCCCTTTCCTTTGGCTTTCTTTGGGATTTATTTCCCCTTTCTTTGGGCTTTCTTTGGGCTTTCTTTCCCCTTTCTTTGGGCTTTCTTTGGGGTTTCTTTACCCTTTCTTTCCCCTTTCTTTGGACTTTCTTTCCCTTTTCTTGCCCCTTTCTTTGGGCTTTCTTTCCCCTTTCTTTCCCCTTTCTTTGGGCTTTCTTTCCCCTTTCTTTGGGCTTTCTTTCCCCATTCTTTGGGCTTTCTTTGGGCTTTTTTTCCCCTTTCTTTGGGCTCTCTTTCGGCTTTCTTTGGGCTGTCTTTGGGATTTCTCTCCCCTTTCTTTGGGCTTTCTTTCCCCTTTCTTTGGGCTTTCTTTCCCCTTTCTTTGGGCTTTCTTTGGGCTTTCTTTGTGCTTTCTTTCGCCTTTCTTTGGGCTTTCTTTCGGCTTTCTTTCCCCTTTCTTTGGGCTTTCTCTCCCTTTTCTTTGGGCTTTCTTTCCCCTTTCTTTGGGCTTTCTTTGGGCTTTCTTTCCCCTTTCTTTTGGCTTTCTTTCCCCTTTCTTTGGGCTTTCTTTGGGCTTTCTTTCCCCTTTCTTTGTTCTTTCTTTCCCCTTTCTTTGGGCTTTCATTCCCCTTTCTTTGGGCTTTCTTTCCCCTTTCTTTGGGCTTTCTTTGGGCTTTCTTTGGGCTTTCTTTCCCCTTTCCTCGGGCTTTCTTTGGGCTTTATTTGGGCTTTCTTTCCCCTTTCCTTGGGTTTTCTTTCCCCTTTCTTTGGGCTTTCTTCCCCCTTTCTTTGGGCTTTCTTTGGGATTTCTTTCCCCTTTCTTTGAGCTTTCTTTCCACTTTCTTTGGGCTTTCTTTGGGCTTTTTTTCCCCTTTCTTTGGGCTTTCTTTCCCCTTTCTTTGTGCTTTCTTTGGGCTTTCTTTGGGCTTTCTTTCCCTTTTCTTTCCCCTTTCTTTGGCCTTTCTTTCCCCTTTCTTTCCCCTTTCTTTGGGCTTTCTTTCCCCTTTCCTTGGGCTTTCTTTGGCCTTTCTTTGGCTTTCTTTCCCCTTTCTTTGGGCTTTCTTTGGGCTTTCATTCCCCTTTCTTTGGGCTTTCTTTGGGCTTTCTTTCCCCTTTCTTTCCCCTTTCTTTGGGCTTTCTTTCACCTTTCTTTCCGGTCTATGGGCTTTCTTTCCCCTTTCTTTCCCCTTTCTTTGGGCTTTCTTTCTCCTTTCTTTCCACTTTCTTTGGGCTTTCTTTCCCCTTTCTTTGGGCTGTCTTTGGGATTTCTCTCCCCTTTCTTTGGGCTTTCTTTCCCCTTTCTTTGGGCTTTCTTTCCCCTTTCTTTGGGATTTCTTTCCCCTTTCTTTGGGATTTCTTTCCCCTTTCTTTGGGATTTCTTTCCCCTTTCTTTGGGCTTTCTTTGGGCTTTCTTTGGGATTTCTTTCGCCTTTCTTTGGGCTTTCTTTGGGCTTTCTTTCGGCTTTCTTTCCCCTTTCTTTGGGCTTTCTCTCCCTTTTCTTTGGGCTTTCTTTCCCCTTTCTTTGGGCTTTCTTTCCCCTTCCTTTGCGCTTTCTTGGGGCTTTCTTTCCCCTTTCTTTGGGCTTTCTTTCCCCTTTCTTTGGGCTTTCTTTCCCCTTTCTTTGGGCTTTCTTTCCCCTTTCTTTGGGCTTTCTTTCCCCTTTCTTTGGGCTTTCTTTGGGCTTTCTTTCCCCTTTCTTTGGGCTTTCTTTCCCCTTTCTTTGGGCTTTCTTTCCCCGTTCTTTCCCCTTTCTTTCCCCTTTCTTTCCCCTTTCTTTCCCTTCTCTTTCTTTCCCTTTCTTTCCCCTTTCTTTCCCATTTCTTTGGGTTTTATTTGGGCTTTCTTTCCACTTTGTTTGGGCTTTCTTTCCCGTTTCCTTGGGCTTTCTTTGGGCTTTCTCTCTCCTTTCTTTGGGCTTTCTCTCTCCTTTCTTTGGCTTTCTTTGGGCTTTCTTTCCCCTTTCTTTGGGCTTTTTTTGGGCTTTCTTTGGGCTTTCTTTGGCTTTCTTTCCCATTTCTTTGGGCTTTCTTTCTCCTTTCTTTGGGCTTTCTTTCCCATTTCTTTTGGCTTTCTTCCCCTTTTCTTTGGGCTTTCTTTGGGCTTTCTTTCCCATTTCTTTGGGCTTTCTTTCCCCTTTCTTTGGGCTTTCTTTCCCCTTTCTTTGGGCTTTCTTTGGGCTTTCTTTGGGCTTTCTTTCCCATTCCTTTGGGCTTTCTTTCCCCTTTCTTTGGGCTTTCTTTGGGCTTTCTTTGTGCTTTCTTTCCCCTTTCTTTGGGCTTTCTTTCCCCTTTCTTTGGGCTTTCTTTGCCCTTTCTTTGGGCCTTCTTTGCCCTTTCTTTGGGCTTTCTTTCCCCTTTCTTTGGGCTTTCTTTCCCCTTTCTTTGGGCTTTCTTTGGGCTTTCTTTGGGATTTCTTTTCCCTTTCTTTGGGCTTTCTTTCCCCTTTCTTTGGGCTTTCTTTCCCCTTTCTTTTCCCTTTCTTTGGGCTTCCTTTCCCCTTTCTTTCCCCTTTCTTTCCCATTTCTTTCCCCTTTCTTTCCCCTTTCTTTTCCCATTCTTTCTCCTTTCTTTCCCCTTTCTTTCCCCTTTCTTTCCCCATTCTTTCCCCTTTCTTTCCCCTTTCTTTGGGTTTTCTTTGGGCTTTCTTTCCCCTTTCTGTGGGCTTTCTTTGGGCTTTCTTTCCCATTTCTTTGGCTTTCTTTCCCCTTTTTTTATGCTTTCTTTCCCCTTTCTTTGAGCTTTCTTTGGACTTTCTTTGGGCTTTCTTTGGGCTTTCTTTGGGCTTTCTTTCCCATTTCCTTGGGCTTTCTTTCCCTTTTCTTTGGGCTTTCTTTCCCATTCTTTGGTCTTTCTTTCCCCTTTCTTTGGGCTTTCTTTCCCACTTTCTTTGGACTTTCCTTCCCCTTTCTTTGGGCTTTCTTTCGCCTTTCTTTGTGCTTTCTTTCCCCTTTCTTTGGGATTTCATTCCCTTTCTTTGGGCTTTCTTTCCCCTTTCTTTGGCTTTCTTTCCCCTTTCTTTGGGCTTTCTTTGGGCTTTCCTTCCCCTTTCTTTGGCTTTCTTTCCCCTTTCTTTCCCCTTTCTTCCCCTTTCTTTCCCCTTTCTTTCCCCTTTCTTTGCGTTTTATTTGGGCTTTCTTTCCCCTTTCTTTGGGCTTTCTTTCCCATTTCCTTGGGCTTTCATTGGGCTTTCTCTCTCCTTTCTTTGGGCTTTAGCTCTCCTTTCTTTGGGCTTTCTTTGGGCTTTCTTTCCCCTTTCTTTGGGCTTTCTTTCCCATTTCTTTGGGCTTTCTTTCCCCTTTCTTTGGGCTTTCTTTGGGCTTTCTTTGGGCTTTCTTTCCCCTTTCTTTGGGCTTTCTTTGGGCTTTCTTTCCCCTTTTTTGGGCTTTCTTTGGGCTCTCTTGGGGTTTCTTTGGGCTTTCTTTCCCCTTTCTTTCCCCTTTCTTTCCCCTTTCTTTTCCCTTTCTTTCCCCTTTCTTTTGGCTTTCTTTCTCCTTTCTTTCCCCTTTCTTTGGGCTTTCTTTCCCCTTCTTTGGGCTTTCTTTGGGCTTTCTTTCCCCTTTCTTTGGTCTTTCTTTCCCCTTTCTTTGGGCTTTCTTTGGGCTTTTTTTCCCCTTTCTTTGGGCTCTCTTTGGGCTTTCTTTGGCTGTCTTTGGGCTTTCTTTCCCCTTTCTTTGGGCTTTCTTTCCCCTTTCTTTGGGCTTTCTTTCCCCTTTCTTTGGGCTTTCTTTCCCCTTTCTTTGGGATATCTTTCCCCTTTCTTTGGGCTTTCTTTGGGCCTTCTTTGTACTTTCTTTCGCCTTTCTTTGGGCTTTCTTTGGGCTTTCTTTCGGCTTTCTTTCCTGTTTCTTTGGGCTTTCTCTCCCTTTTCTTTGGGCTTTCTTTCCCCTTTCTTTGGGCTTTCTTTCCTCTTTCTTCGGGCTTTCTTTCCCCTTTATTTGGATTTCTTTCCCCTTACTTTGGGCTTTCTTTGGGCTTTCTTTCCCCTTTCTTTGGGCTTTCTTTCCCCTTTATTTGGGCTTTCTTTCCCCTTACGTTGGGCTTTCTTTGGGCTTTCTTTCCCCTTTCTTGGGATTTTTTCCCCTTTCTTTGGGCTTTCTTTGGGCTCTCTTTCCCCTTTCTTTGGGCTTTCTTTCCCCTTTCTTTGGGCTTTCTTTTCCCTTTCTTTGGGCTTTCTTTCCCCTTTCCTTTGGCTTTCTTTGGGATTTATTTCCCCTTTCTTTGGGCTTTCTTTGGGCTTTCTTTCCCCTTTCTTTGGGCTTTCTTTGGGGTTTCTTTCCCCTTTCTTTCCCCTTTCTTTGGGCTTTCTTTCCCTTTTCTTTCCCCTTTCCTTGGGCTTTCTTTCCCCTTTCTTTCCCCTTTCTTTGGGCTTTCTTTCCCCTTTCTTTGGGCTTTCTTTCCCCATTCTTTGGGCTTTCTTTGGGCTTTTTTTCCCCTTTCTTTGGGCTCTCTTTCGGCTTTCTTTGGGCTGTCTTTGGGATTTCTCTCCCCTTTCTTTGGGCTTTCTTTCCCCTTTCTTTGGGCTTTCTTTCCCCTTTCTTTGGGCTTTCTTTGGGCTTTCTTTGTGCTTTCTTTCGCCTTTCTTTGGGCTTTCTTTCGGCTTTCTTTCCCCTTTCTTTGGGCTTTCTCTCCCTTTTCTTTGGGCTTTCTTTCCCCTTTCTTTGGGCTTTCTTTGGGCTTTCTTTCCCCTTTCTTTGGGCTTTCTTTCCCCTTTCTTTGGGCTTTCTTTCCCCTTTCTTTGGGCTTTCATTCCCCTTTCTTTGGGCTTTCATTCCCCTTTCTTTGGGCTTTCTTTGGGCTTTCTTTGGGCTTTCTTTCCCCTTTCCTTGGGCTTTCTTTGGGCTTTATTTGGGCTTTCTTTCCCCTTTCCTTGGGTTTTCTTTCCCCTTTCTTTGGGCTTTCTTCCCCCTTTCTTTGGGCTTTCTTGGGATTTCTTTCCCTTTCTTTGAGCTTTCTTTCCACTTTCTTTGGGCTTTCTTTGGGCTTTCTTTCCCCTTTCTTTGGGCTTTCTTTCCCCTTTCTTTGGGCTTTCTTTCCCCGTTCTTTCCCCTTTCTTTCCCTTTCTTTCCCCTTTCTTTCCCCTTTCTTTCCCCTTTCTTTCCCCTTTCTTTCCCATTTCTTTGGTTTTATTTGGGCTTTCTTTCCCGTTTCCTTGGGCTTTCTTTGGGCTTTCTCTCTCCTTTCTTTGGGCTTTCTCTCTCCTTTCTTTGGGCTTTCTTTGGGCTTTCTTTCCCCTTTCTTTGGGCTTTTTTTGGGCTTTCTTTGGGCTTTCTTTGGGCTTTCTTTCCCATTTCTTTGGGCTTTCTTTCTCCTTTCTTTGGGCTTTCTTTCCCATTTCTTTTGGCTTTCTTTCCCCTTTCTTTGGGCTTTCTTTGGGCTTTCTTTCCCATTTCTTTGGCTTTCTTTCCCCTTTCTTTGGGCTTTCTTTCCCCTTTCTTTGGGCTTTCTTTGGGCTTTCTTTGGCTTTCTTTGGGCTTTCTTTCCCATTTCTTTGGCTTTCTTTCCCCTTTCTTTGGGCTTTCTTTGGGCTTTCTTTCCCCTTTCTTTGGGCTTTCTTTCCCCTTTCTTTGGGCTTTCTTTCCCCTTTCTTTGGGCTTTCTTTCCCCTTTCTTTGGGCTTTGTTTGCCCTTTCTTTGGGCTTTCTTTGGGCTTTCTTTGGGCTTTCTTTCCCCTTTCTTTGGGCTTTCTTTGGGCTTTCTTTGGGCTTTCTTTTCCCTTTCTTTGGGCTTTCTTTCCCCTTTCTTTGGGCTTTCTTTCCCCTTTCTTTTCCCTTTCTTTGGGCTTCCTTTCCCCTTTCTTTCCCCTTTCTTTCCCATTTCTTTCCCCTTTCTTTCCCCTTTCTTTCCCCATTCTTTCTCCTTTCTTTCCCCTTTCTTTCCCCTTTCTTTCCCCATTCTTTCCCCTTTCTTTCCCCTTTCTTTGGGTTTTCTTTGGGCTTTCTTTCCCCTTTCTGTGGGCTTTCTTTGGGCTTTCTTTCCCATTTCTTTGGGCTTTCTTTCCCCTTTTTTTATGCTTTCTTTCCCATTTCTTTGGTCTTTCTTTCCCCTTTTTTTATGCTTTCTTTCCCCTTTCTTTGAGCTTTCTTTCCTCTTTCTTTGGGCTTTGTATCCCCTTTCTTTGGGAGTTCTTCCCCCTTTCTTTGGGCTTCCTTTGGCCTTTCTTTGGGCTTCCTTTGGCCTTTCTTTCCCCTTTCTTTGCGCTTTCTTTCCCCTTTCTTTGGGCTTTTTTCCCCTTTCTTTGGGCTTTCTTTGGACTTTCTTTGGGCTTTCTTTGGGCTTTCTTTGGGCTTTCTTTCCCCTTTCCTTGGGCTTTCTTTCCCTTTTCTTTGGGCTTTCTTTCCCCATTCTTTGGTCTTTCTTTCCCCTTTCTTTGGGCTTTCTTTCCCACTTTCTTTGGATTTCATTCCCCTTTCTTTGGGCTTTCTTTCCCCTTTCTTTGGGCTTTCTTTCCCCTTTCTTTGGGCTTTCTTTGGCTTTCCTTCCCCTTTCTTTGGGCTTTCTTTCCCCGTTCTTTCCCCTTTCTTTCCCCTTTCTTTCCCCCTTTCTTTCCCCTTTCTTTCCCCTTTCTTTGCGTTTTATTTGGGCTTTCTTTCCCCTTTCTTTGGGCTTTCTTTGGGCTTTCTTTCCCCTTTTTTTGGCTTTCTTTGGGCTCTCTTGGGGTTTCTTTTGGGCTTTCTTTCCACTTTCTTTCCCTTTCTTTCCCCTTTCTTTTCCCTTTCTTTCCCCTTTCTTTTGCTTTCTTTCTCCTTTCTTTCCCCTTTCTTTGGGCTTTCTTTCCCCTTTCTTTGGGCTTTCTTTGGGCTTTCTTTCCCCTTTCTTTGGTCTTTCTTTCCCCTTTCTTTGGGCTTTCTTTGGGCTTTTTTTCCCCTTTCTTTGGGCTCTCTTTGGGCTTTCTTTGGCTGTCTTTGGGCTTTCTTTCCCTTTATTTGGGCTTTCTTTCCCTTTCTTTGGGCTTTCTTTCCCCTTTCTTTGGGATATCTTTCCCCTTTCTTTGGGCTTTCTTTCCTCTTTCATTGGGCTTTCTTTGGTCTTTCTTTGTACTTTCTTTCGCCTTTCTTTGGGCTTTCTTTGGGCTTTCTTTCGTCTTTCTTTCCTGTTTCTTTGGGCTTTCTCTCCCTTTTCTTTGGGCTTTCTTTCCCCTTTCTTTGGGCTTTCTTTCCTCTTTCTTCGGGCTTTCTTTCCCCTTTATTTGGGCTTTCTTTCCCCTTACTTTGGGCTTTCTTTGTGCTTTCTTTCCCCTTTCTTTGGGCTTTCTTTCCCCTTTATTTGGGCTTTCTTTCCCCTTACTTTGGGCTTTCTTTGGGCTTTCTTTCCCCTTTCTTTGGGATTTTTTCCCCTTTCTTTGGGCTTTCTTTGGGCTCTCTTTCCCCTTTCTTTGGCTTTCTTTCCCCTTTCTTTGGGCTTTCTTTTCCCTTTCTTTGGGCTTTCTTTCCCCTTTCCTTTGGCTTTCTTTGGGATTTATTTCCCCTTTCTTTGGGCTTTCTTTGGCTTTCTTTCCCCTTTCTTTGGGCTTTCTTTGGGGTTTCTTTCCCCTTTCTTTCCCCTTTCTTTGGGCTTTCTTTCCCTTTTCTTTCCCCTTTCTTTGGGCTTTCTTTCCCCTTTCTTTGGGCTTTCTTTCCCCTTTCTTTGGGCTTTCTTTCCCCATTCTTTGGGCTTTCTTTGGGCTTTTTTTCCCCTTTCTTTGGGCTCTCTTTCGGCTTTCTTTGGGCTGTCTTTGGGATTTCTCTCCCCTTTCTTTGGGCTTTCTTTCCCCTTTCTTTGGGCTTTCTTTCCCCTTTCTTTGGGCTTTCTTTGGGCTTTCTTTGTGCTTTCTTTCGCCTTTCTTTGGGCTTTCTTTGGGCTTTCTTTCGGCTTTCTTTCCCCTTTCTTTGGGCTTTCTCTCCCTTTTCTTTGGGCTTTCTTTCCCTTTCTTTGGGCTTTCTTTGGGCTTTCTTTTCCCTTTCTTTGGGCTTTCTTTCCCCTTTCTTTGGGCTTTCTTTCCCCTTTCTTTTCCCTTTCTTTGGGCTTCCTTTCCCCTTTCTTTCCCCTTTCTTTCCCATTTCTTTCCCCTTTCTTTCCCCTTTCTTTCCCCTTTCTTTCCCCTTTCTTTCCCTTTCTTTCCCCTTTCTTTCCCATTTCTTTCGGTTTTATTTGGGCTTTCTTTCCCGTTTCCTTGGGCTTTCTTTGGGCTTTCTCTCTCCTTTCTTTGGGCTTTCTCTCTCCTTTCTTTGGGCTTTCTTTGGCTTTCTTTCCCCTTTCTTTGGGCTTTTTTTGGGCTTTCTTTGGGCTTTCTTTGGGCTTTCTTTCCATTTCTTTGGGCTTTCTTTCTCCTTTCTTTGGGCTTTCTTTCCCATTTCTTTTGGCTTTCTTTCCCCTTTCTTTGGGCTTTCTTTGGCTTTCTTTCCCATTTCTTTGGGCTTTCTTTCCCTTTCTTTGGGCTTTCTTTCCCCTTTCTTTGGGCTTTCTTTGGGCTTTCTTTGGGCTTTCTTTCCCATTTCTTTGGGCTTTCTTTCCCCTTTCTTTGGGCTTTCTTTGGGCTTTCTTTCCCCTTTCTTTGGGCTTTCTTTCCCCTTTCTTTGGGCTTTCTTTCCCCTTTCTTTGGGCTTTCTTTCCCCTTTCTTTGGGCTTTGTTTGCCCTTTCTTTGGGCTTTCTTTGGGCTTTCTTTGGGCTTTCTTTCCCCTTTCTTTGGGCTTTCTTTGGGCTTTCTTTGGGCTTTCTTTTCCCTTTCTTTGGGCTTTCTTTCCCCTTTCTTTGGGCTTTCTTTCCCCTTTCTTTTCCCTTTCTTTGGGCTTCCTTTCCCCTTTCTTTCCCCTTTCTTTCCCATTTCTTTCCCCTTTCTTCCCCTTTCTTTCCCCATTCTTTCTCCTTTCTTTCCCCTTTCTTTCCCCTTTCTTTCCCCATTCTTTCCCCTTTCTTTCCCCTTTCTTTGGGTTTTCTTTGGGCTTTCTTTCCCCTTTCTGTGGGCTTTCTTTGGGCTTTCTTTCCCATTTCTTTGGGCTTTCTTTCCCCTTTTTTTATGCTTTCTTTCCCCTTTCTTTGAGCTTTCTTTCCTCTTTCTTTGGGCTTTGTATCCCCTTTCTTTGGGAGTTCTTCCCCCTTTCTTTGGCTTCCTTTGGCCTTTCTTTGGGCTTCCTTTGGCCTTTCTTTCCCCTTTCTTTGCGCTTTCTTTCCCCTTTCTTTGGGCTTTTTTCCCCCTTTCTTTGGGCTTTCTTTGGACTTTCTTTGGGCTTTCTTTGGGCTTTCTTTGGGCTTTCTTTCCCCTTTCCTTGGGCTTTCTTCCCTTTTCTTTGGGCTTTCTTTCCCCATTCTTTGGTCTTTCTTTCCCCTTTCTTTGGGCTTTCTTTCCCACTTTCTTTGGGCTTTCCTTCCCCTTTCTTTGGGCTTTCTTTCGCCTTTCTTTGTGCTATCTTTCCCCTTTCTTTGGGATTTCATTCCCCTTTCTTTGGGCTTTCTTTCCCCTTTCTTTGGGCTTTCTTTCCCCTTTCTTTGGGCTTTCTTTGGGCTTTCCTTCCCCTTTCTTTGGGCTTTCTTTCCCCGTTCTTTCCCCTTTCTTTCCCCTTTCTTTCCCCTTTCTTTCCCCTTTCTTTCCCCTTTCTTTGCGTTTTATTTGGGCTTTCTTTCCCCTTTCTTTGGGCTTTCATTCCCGTTTCCTTGGGCTTTCTTGGGCTTTCTCTCTCCTTTCTTTGGGCTTTCTCTCTCCTTTCTTTGGGCTTTCTTTGGGCTTTCTTTCCCCTTTCTTTGGGCTTTCTTTCCCATTTCTTTGGGCTTTCTTTCCCCTTTCTTTGGGCTTTCTTTGGGCTTTCTTTGGGCTTTCTTTCCCCTTTCTTTGGGCTTTCTTTGGGCTTTCTTTCCCCATTTTTGGGCTTTCTTTGGGCTCTCTTGGGGTTTCTTTGGGCTTTCTTTCCCCTTTCTTTCCCCTTTCTTTCCCCTTTCTTTTCCCTTTCTTTCCCCTTTCTTTTGGCTTTCTTTCTCCTTTCTTTCCCCTTTCTTTGGGCTTTCTTTCCCCTTTCTTTGGGCTTTCTTTGGGCTTTCTTTCCCCTTTCTTTGGTCTTTCTTTCCCCTTTCTTTGGGCTTTCTTGGGCTTTTTTTCCCCTTTCTTTGGGCTCTCTTTGGGCTTTCTTTGGCTGTCTTTGGGCTTTCTTTCCCCTTTCTTTGGCTTTCTTTCCCCTTTCTTTGGGCTTTCTTTCCCCTTTCTTTGGGATATCTTTCCCCTTTCTTTGGGCTTTCTTTCCTCTTTCATTGGGCTTTCTTTGGGCTTTCTTTGTACTTTCTTTCGCCTTTCTTTGGGCTTTCTTTGGGCTTTCTTTCGTCTTTCTTTCCTGTTTCTTTGGGCTTTCTCTCCCTTTTCTTTGGGCTTTCTTTCCCCTTTCTTTGGGCTTTCTTTCCTCTTTCTTCGGGCTTTCTTTCCCCTTTATTTGGGCTTTCTTTCCCCTTACTTTGGGCTTTCTTTGTGCTTTCTTTCCCCTTTCTTTGGGCTTTCTTTCCCCTTTATTTGGGCTTTCTTTCCCCTTACTTTGGGCTTTCTTTGGGCTTTCTTTCCCCTTTCTTTGGGATTTTTTCCCCTTTCTTTGGGCTTTCTTCGGGCTCTCTTTCCCCTTTCTTTGGGCTTTCTTTCCCCTTTCTTTGGGCTTTCTTTCCCTTTCTTTGGGCTTTCTTTCCCCTTTCCTTTGGCTTTCTTTGGGATTTATTTCCCCTTTCTTTGGGCTTTCTTTGGGCTTTCTTTCCCCTTTCTTTGGGCTTTCTTTGGGGTTTCTTTCCCCTTTCTTTCCCCTTTCTTTGGGCTTTCTTTCCCTTTTCTTTCCCCTTTCTTTGGGCTTTCTTTCCCCTTTCTTTCCCCTTTCTTTGGGCTTTCTTTCCCCTTTCTTTGGGCTTTCTTTCCCCATTCTTTGGGCTTTCTTTGGGCTTTTTTTCCGCTTTCTTTGGCTCTCTTTCGGCTTTCTTTGGGCTGTCTTGGGATTTCTCTCCCCTTTCTTTGGGCTTTCTTTCCCCTTTCTTTGGGCTTTCTTTCCCCTTTCTTTGGCTTTCTTTGGGCTTTCTTTGTGCTTTCTTTCGCCTTTCTTTGGGCTTTCTTTGGGCTTTCTTTCGGCTTTCTTTCCCCTTTCTTTGGGCTTTCTCTCCCTTTTCTTTGGGATTTCTTCCCCTTTCTTTGGGCTTTCTTTGGGCTTTCTTCCCCCTTTCTTTGGGCTTTCTTTCCCTTTTCTTTCCCCTTTCTTTGGCCTTTCTTTCCCCTTTCTTTCCCCTTCCTTTGGGCTTTCTTTCCCCTTTCCTTGGGCTTTCTTTGGCCTTTCTTTGGCTTTCTTTCCCCTTTCTTTGGGCTTTCTTTGGGCTTTCATTCCCCTTTCTTTGGGCTTTCTTTGGGCTTTCTTTCCCCTTTCTTTCCCCTTTCTTTGGGCTTTCTTTCACCTTTCTTTCCGGTCTATGGGGTTTCTTTCCCCTTTCTTTCCCCTTTCTTTGGGCTTTCTTTCTCCTTTCTTTCCACTTTCTTTGGGCTTTCTTTCCCCTTTCTTTGGGCTTTCGTTGGGCTTTCTTTCCCCTTTCTTTGGGCTTTCTTTCCCCTTTCTTTGGGCTTTCCTTGGGCTTTTTTTCCCCTTTCTTTGGGCTCTCTTTCGGCTTTCTTTGGGCTGTCTTTGGGATTTCTCTCCCCTTTCTTTGGGCTTTCTTTCCCCTTTCTTTGTCTCTCCCCTTTCTTTGGGCTTTCTTTCCCCTTTCTTTGGGCTTTCTTTCCCCTTTCTTTGGGATTTCTTTCCCCTTTCTTTGGGATTTCTTTCCCCTTTCTTTGGGCTTTCTTTGGGCTTTCTTTGTGCTTTCTTTCGCCTTTCTTTGGGCTTTCTTTGGGCTTTCTTTTGGCTTTCTTTCCCCTTTCTTTGGGCTTTCTCTCCCTTTTCTTTGGGCTTTCTTTCCCCTTTCTTTGGGCTTTCTTTCCCCTTCCTTTGCGCTTTCTTTGGGCTTTCTTTCCCCTTTCTTTGGGCTTTCTTTCCCCTTTCTTTGTGCCTTCTTTCCCCTTTCTTTGGGCTTTCTTCGGGCTTTCTTTCCCCTTTCTTTGGAGTTTTCTTTGGTCTTTCTTTCCCCTTTCTTTGGGCTTTTTTCCCCCTTTCTTTGGGCTTTCTTTGGACTTTCTTTGGGCTTTCTTTGGGCTTTCTTTGGTCTTTCTTTGGGCTTTCTTTCCCCTTTCTTTGGGCTTTCTTTCTCCTTTCTTTGGGCTTTCTTTGGGCTTTCTTTCCCCTTTCTTTGGGCTTTCTTTCCCTTTTCTTTGGGCTTTCTTTCCCCATTCTTTGGTCTTTCTTTCCCCTTTCTTTGGGCTTTCTTTCCCCTTTCTTTGGGCTTTCCTTCCCCTTTCTTTGGGCTTTCTTTCCCCTTTCTTTGTGCTTTCTTTCCCCTTTCTTTGGGCTTTCTTTCCCCTTTCTTTGGGCTTTCTTTCCCCTTTCTTTGGGCTTTCTTTCCCCTTTCTTTGGGCTTTCTTTGGGCTTTCTTTCCCCTTTCTTTGGGCTTTCTTTCCCCTTTCTTTGGGCTTTCTTTCCCCGTTCTTTCCCCTTTCTTTCCCCTTTCTTTCCCCCTTTCTTTCCCCTTTCTTTCCCCTTTCTTTCCCCTTTCTTTCCCATTTCTTTGGGTTTTATTTGGGCTTTCTTTCCACTTTCTTTGGGCTTTCTTTCCCGTTTCCTTGGGCTTTCTTTGGGCTTTATTTGGGCTGTCATTCCCCTTTCTTTGGGCTTTCTTTCCCCTTTCTTTGGGCTTTCTTTGGGCTTTATTTGGGCTTTCTTTGGGTTTTCTTTGGGCTTTCTTTGGGCTTTCTTTGGGCTTTCTTTCCCCTTTCTTTGGGCTTTCTTTCCCCTTTCTGTGTGCTTTCTTTGGGCTTTCTTTGGGCTTTCTTTGGGCTTTCTTTGGGCTTTCTTTGTGCTTTCTTTGGGCTTTCATTCCCCTTTCTTTGGGCTTTCTTTCCCCTTTCTTTGGGCTTTCTTTGGGCTTTCTTTCCCCTTTCTTTGGGCTTTCTTTCCCATTTCTTTGGGCTTTCTTTCCCCTTTCTTTGGGCTTTATTTCGGATTTCTTTGGGCTTTCTTTCCCCTTTCTCTGGGCTTTCTTTCCCCTTTCTTTGGGCTTTCTTTCCCATTTCTTTGGGCTTTCTTTCCCCTTTCTTTGGGCTTTATTTCGGATTTCTTTGGGCTTTCTTTCCCCTTTATTTGGGCTTTCTTTCCCCATTCTTTGGGCTTTCTTTCCCCTTTCTTTGGGCTTTCTTTGCCCTTTCTTTGGGCCTTCTTTGCCCTTTCTTTGGGCTTTCTTTCCCCTTTCTTTGGGCTTTCTTTGGGCTTTCTTTCCCCTTTATTTGGGCTTTCTTTCCCCATTCTTTGGGCTTTCTTTCCCCTTTCTTTGGGCTTTCTTTGCCCTTTCTTTGGGCCTTCTTTGCCCTTTCTTTGGGCTTTCTTTCCCCTTTCTTTGGGCTTTCTTTCCCCTTTCTTTCCCCTTTCTTTGGGCTTTCTTTCCCCCTTCTTTGGGCTTTCTTTCCCCTTTCTTTCCCCTTTCTTTGGGCTTTCTTTCCCCTTTCTTTCCCCTTTCTTTCCCCTTTCTTTCCCTTTTCTTTCCCTTTTCTTTCCCCATTCTTTCCCCATTCTTTGTCCTTTCTTTCCCCTTTCTTTCCCCTTTCTTTCCCCATTCTTTCCCCTTTCTTTCCCCTTTCTTTGGGCTTTCTTTGGACTTTCTTTGGGCTTTCTTTGGACTTTATTTCCCCTTTCTTTCCCCTTTCTTTGGGCTTTCTTTCTCCTTTCTTTGGACTTTCTTTGGGCTTTCTTTCCCCTTTCTTTGGGCTTTCTTTCTCCTTTCTTTGGGCTTTCTTTCCCCTTTCTTTGGGCTTTGTTTCCTCTTTCTTTGGGCTTTCTTTCCCCTTTCTTTCCCCTTTCTTTGGGCTTTCTTTCCCCTTCTTTGGGCTTTCTTTCCCCCTTTCTTTCCCCTTTCTTTGGGCTTTCTTTCCCCTTTCTTTCCCCTTTCTTTCCCCTTTCTTTCCCATTTCTTTCCCTTTTCTTTCCCCATTCTTTCCCCATTCTTTCTCCTTTCTTTCCCCTTTCTTTCCCCTTTCTTTCCCCATTCTTTCCCCTTTCTTTCCCCTTTCTTTGGGTTTTCTTTGGACTTTCTTTGGGCTTTCTTTGGACTTTATTTCCCCTTTCTTTCCCCTTTCTTTGGGCTTACTTTCTCCTTTCTTTGGACTTTCTTTGGGCTTTCTTTCCCCTTTCTTTGGGCTTTCTTTCCCCTTTCTTTGGGCTTTCTTTCCCCTTTCTTTGGGCTTTCTTTCCCCTTTCTTTGGGCTTTCTTTGGGCTTTCTTTGGCCTTTCTTTTCCCTTTCTTTGGGCTTTCTTTTCCCTTTCTTTGGGCTTTCTTTCCCCTTTCTTTGGGCTTTCTTTCCCCTTTCTTTTCCCTTTCTTTGGGCTTCCTTTCCCCTTTCTTTCTCCTTTCTTTCCCATTTCTTTCCCCTTTCTTTCCCCTTTCTTTCCCCATTCTTTCTCCTTTCTTTCCCCTTCCTTTCCCCTTTCTTTCCCCATTCTTTCCCCTTTCTTTCCCCTTTCTTTGGGTTTTCTTTGGGCTTTCTTTCCCCTTTCTGTGGGCTTTCTTTGGGCTTTCTTTCTCCTTTCTTTGGGCTTTCTTTCCCCTTTCTTTGGGCTTTCTTTCCCCTTTCTTTGGGCTTTGCTTCCCCTTTCTTTCCCCTTTCTTTCCCATTTCTTTGGGCTTTCTTTCCCCTTTTTTTATGCTTTCTTTCCCCTTTCTTTGAGCTTTCTTTCCTCTTTCTTTGGGCTTTGTATCCCCTTTCTTTGGGAGTTCTTCCCCCTTTTTTTGGGCTTCCTTTGGCCTTTCTTTGGGCTTCCTTTGGCCTTTCTTTCCCCTTTCTTTGCGCTTTCTTTCCCCTTTCTTTGGGCTTTCTTTGGACTTTCTTTGGGCTTTCTTTGGGCTTTCTTTCCCCTTTCCTTGGGCTTTCTTTCCCTTTTCTTTGGGCTTTCTTTCCCCATTCTTTGGTCTTTCTTTCCCCTTTCTTTGGGCTTTCTTTCCCACTTTCTTTGGGCTTTCCTTCCCCTTTCTTTGGGCTTTCTTTCCCCTTTCTTTGGGCTTTCTTTGTCCTTTCTTTGGGCCTTCTTTGCCCTTCTTTGGGCTTTCTTTCCCCTTTCTTTGGGCTTTCTTTCCCCTTTCTTTGGGCTTTCTTTGGGCTTTCTTTCCCGTTTCTTTGGGATTTCTTTCCCCGTTCTTTCCCCTTTCTTTCCCCTTTCTTTCCCCTTTCTTTGCGCTTTCTTTCCCCTTTCTTTGCGTTTTATTTGGGCTTTCTTTCCCCTTTCTTTGGGCTTTCTTTCCCGTTTCCTTGGGCTTTCTTTGGGCTTTCTCTCTCCTTTCTTTGGGCTTTCTCTCTCCTTTCTTTGGGCTTTCTTTGGGCTTTCTTTCCCCTTTCTTTGGGCTTTCTTTCCCATTTCTTTGGGCTTTCTTTCCCCTTTCTTTGGGCTTTCTTTGGGCTTTCTTTGGGCTTTCTTTCCCCTTTCTTTGGGCTTTCTTTCCCCTTTCTTTGGGCTTTCTTTGGGCTTTCTTTCCCCTTTCTTTGGGCTTTCTTTCCCATTTCTTTGGGCTTTCTTTCCCCTTCTTTGGGCTTTCTTTGGGCTTTCTTTGGGCTTTCTTTCCCCTTTCTTTGGGCTTTCTTTCCCCTTTCTTTGGGCTTTCTTTCCCCCTTTCTTTGGGCTTTGTTTGCCCTTTCTTTGGGCTTTCTTTGGGCTTTCTTTGGGCTTTCTTTCCCCTTTCTTTGGGCTTTCTTTGGGCTTTCTTTGGGCTTTCTTTTCCCTTTCTTTGGGCTTTCTTTCCCCTTTCTTTGGGCTTTCTTTCCCCTTTCTTTTCCCTTTCTTTGGGCTTCCTTTCCCCTTTCTTTCCCCTTTCTTTCCCATTTCTTTCCCCTTTCTTTCCCCTTTCTTTCCCCTTTCTTTCCCCTTTCTTTCCCCATTCTTTCCCCTTTCTTTCCCCTTTATTTGGGTTTCTTTGGGCTTTCTTTCCCATTTCTGTGGGCTTTCTTTGGGCTTTCTTTCTCCTTTCTTTGGGCTTTATTTCCCCTTTCTTTGGGCTTTCTTTGGGCTTTCTTTGGGCTTTCTTTCCCCCTTTCTTTGGGCTTTCTTTCCCCTTTCTTTGGGCTTTCTTTCCCATTTCTTTGGCCTTTCTTTCCCCTTTCTTTGGGCTTTCTTTGGGCTTTCTTTGGGCTTACTTTCCCATTTCTTTGGGCTTTCTTTCCCCCTTTCTTTGGGCTTTCTTTGGGCTTTCTTTGGGCTTTCTTTGGGCTTTCTTTCCCCTTTCTTTGGGCTTTCTTTCCCCTTTCTTTGGGCTTTGTTTGCCCTTTCTTTGGGCTTTCTTTGGGCTTTCTTTGGGCTTTCTTTCCCCTTTCTTTGGGCTTTCTTTGGGCTTTCTTTTCCCTTTCTTTGGGCTTTCTTTCCCCTTTCTTTGGGCTTTCTTTCCCCTTTCTTTTCCCTTTCTTCGGGCTTCCTTTCCCCTTTCTTTCCCCTTTCTTTCCCATTTCTTTCCCCTTTCTTTCCCCATTCTTTCTCCTTTCTTTCCCCTTTCTTTCCCCTTTCTTTCCCCTTTCTTTCCCCATTCTTTCCCCTTTCTTTGGGTTTTCTTTGGGCTTTCTTTCCCCTTTCTGTGGGCTTTCTTTGGGCTTTCTTTCTCCTTTCTTTGGGCTTTCTTTCCCCCTTTCTTTGGGCTTTCTTTCCCCTTTCTTTGGGCTTTGCTTCCCCTTTCTTTCCCCTTTCTTTCCCATTTCTTTGGGCTTTCTTTCCGCTTTTTTTATGCTTTCTTTCCCCTTTCTTTGAGCTTTCTTTCCTCTTTCTTTGGGCTTTGTTTCCCCTTTCTTTGGGAGTTCTTCCCCCTTTCTTTGGGCTTCCTTTGGGCTTTCTTTCCCCTTTCTTTGGGCTTTCTTTCCCCTTTCTTTGGGCTTTCTTTCCCCTTTCTTTGGGCTTTCTTTGGGCTTTCTTTGGGCTTTCTTTCCGCTTTCTTTGGGCTTTCTGTGGGCTTTCTTTCCCCTTTCTTTGGGCTTTCTTTCCCCTTTCTTTGGGCTTTCTTTCCCCGTTCTTTCCCTGTTCTTTCCCCTTTCTTTCCCCTTTCTTTCCCCTTTCTTTCCCCTTTCTTTCCCCTTCTTTCCCCTTTCTTTGGGCTTTCTTTCCCCTTTCTTTGGGCTTTCTTTCCCCTTTCTTTGGGATTTCTTTGGGCTTTCTCTCTCTTTTCTTTGGGCTTTCTTCCCCTTTCTTTGGGCTTTCTTTCCCCTTTCTTTGGGCTTTCTTTGGGCTTTCTTTCCCCCTTTCTTTGGGCTTTCTTTGGGCTTTCTTTCCCCTTTCTTTGGGCTTTCTTTCCCATTTCTTTGGGCTTTCTTTCCCCTTTATTTGGGCTTTATTTCGGATTTCTTTGGGCTTTCTTTCCCCTTTCTCTGGGCTTTCTTTCCCCTTTCTTTGGGCTTTCTTTCCCATTTCTTTGGGCTTTCTTTCCCCTTTCTTTGGGCTTTATTTCGGATTTCTTTGGGCTTTCTTTCCCCTTTATTTGGGCTTTCTTTCCCCATTCTTTGGGCTTTCTTTCCCCTTTCTTTGGGCTTTCTTTGCCCTTTCTTTGGGCCTTCTTTGCCCTTTCTTTGGGCTTTCTTTCCCCTTTCTTTGGGCTTTCTTTGGGCTTTCTTTCCCCTTTCTTTGGGCTTTCTTTCCCCTTTCTTTGGGCTTTCTTTCCCCTTTCTTTGGGCTTTCTTTGGGCTTTCTTTCCCCCCTTCTTTGGGCTTTCTTTCCCCTTTCTTTCCCCTTTCTTTGGGCTTTCTTTCCCCTTTCTTTCCCCCTTTCTTTCCCCTTTCTTTCCCATTTCTTTCCCTTTTCTTTCCCCATTATTTCCCCATTCTTTCTCCTTTCTTTCCCCTTTCTTTCCCCTTTCTTTCCCCATTCTTTCCCCTTTCTTTCCCCTTTCTTTGGGCTTTCTTTGGACTTTCTTTGGGCTTTCTTTGGACTTTATTTCCCCTTTCTTTCACCTTTCTTTGGGCTTTCTTTCTCCTTTCTTTGGACTTTCTTTGGGCTTTCTTTCCCCTTTCTTTGGGCTTTCTTTACCCTTTCTTTTGGCTTTCTTTGGGCTTTCTTTCCCCTTTCTTTGGGCTTTCTTTGGGGTTTCTTTCCCCTTTCTTTGGGCTTTCTTTGGGCTTTCTTTCCCCTTTCTTTGGGCTTTCTTTCCCCTTTCCTTGAGCTTTCTTTGGGCTTTCTTTGGGATTTCTTTCCCCTTTCTTTGTGCTTTCTTTCCCCTTTCTTTGGGCTTTCTTTACCCTTTCTTTTGGCTTTCTTTGGGCTTTCTTTCCCCTTTCTTTGGGCTTTCTTTGGGGTTTCTTTCCCCTTTCTTTGGGCTTTCTTTGGGCTTTCTTTCTCCTTTCTTTGGGCTTTCTTTCCCCTTTCCTTGAGCTTTCTTTCCCCTTTCTTTGGGATTTCTTTCCCCTTTCTTTGGGCTTTCTTTCCCCTTTCTTTGGGCTTTCTTTGGGCTTTCTTTCCCCTTTCTTTGGGCTTTCTTTCACCTTTCTTTGTGCCTTCTTTCCCATTTCTTTGAGCTTTCTTTGGGCTTTCTTTCCCCTTTCTTTGGGCTTTCTTTCCCCTTTCTTTGGGCTTTCTTTCTGCTTTCTTTGGGCTTTCTTTCCCATTTCTTTGGGCTTTCTTTCCCCTTTCTTTGGACTTTCTTTGGGCTTTCTTTCCCCTTTCTTTGGGCTTTCTTTCACCTTTCTTTGTGCCTTCTTTCCCATTTCTTTGAGCTTTCTTTGGGCTTTCTTTCCCCTTTCTTTGGGCTTTCTTTCCCCTGTCTTTGGGCTTTCTTTCTGCTTTCTTTGGGCTTTCTTTCCCATTTCTTTGGGCTTTCTTTCCCCTTTCTTTGGACTTTCTTTGGGAGTTCTTCCCCCTTTCTTTGGGCTTCCTTTGGGCTTTCTTTCCCCTTTCTTTGGGCTTTCTTTCCCCTTTCTTTGGGCTTTCTTTCCCCTTTCTTTGGGCTTTCTTTGGGCTTTCTTTGGGCTTTCTTTCCGCTTTCTTTGGGCTTTCTGTGGCTTTCTTTCCCCTTTCTTTGGGCTTTCTTTCCCCTTTCTTTGAGCTTTCTTTCCCCGTTCTTTCCCTGTTCTTTCCCCTTTCTTTCCCCTTTCTTTCCCCTTTCTTTCCCCTTTCTTTCCCCTTCTTTCCCCTTTCTTTGGGCTTTCTTTCCCCTTTCTTTGGGCTTTCTTTCCCCTTTCTTTGGGATTTCTTTGGGCTTTCTCTCTCTTTTCTTTGGGCTTTCTTTCCCCTTTCTTTGGGCTTTCTTTCCCCTTTCTTTGGGCTTTCTTTGGGCTTTCTTTCCCCTTTCTTTGGCTTTCTTTGGGCTTTCTTTCCCCTTTCTTTGGGCTTTCTTTCCCATTTCTTTGGGCTTTCTTTCCCCTTTCTTTGGGCTTTATTTCGGATTTCTTTGGGCTTTCTTTCCCCTTTCTCTGGGCTTTCTTTCCCCTTTCTTTGGGCTTTCTTTCCCATTTCTTTGGGCTTTCTTTCCCCTTTCTTTGGGCTTTATTTCGGATTACTTCGGGCTTTCTTTCCCCTTTATTTGGGCTTTCTTTCCCCCATTCTTTGGGCTTTCTTTCCCCTTTCTTTGGGCTTTCTTTGCCCTTTCTTTGGGCCTTCTTTGCCCTTTCTTTGGGCTTTCTTTCCCCTTTCTTTGGGCTTTCTTTGGGCTTTCTTTCCCCTTTCTTTGGGCTTTCTTTCCCCTTTCTTTGGGCTTTCTTTCCCCTTTCTTTGGGCTTTCTTTGGGCTTTCTTTCCCCCTTCTTTGGGCTTTCTTTCCCCTTTCTTTCCCCTTTCTTTGGGCTTTCTTTCCCCTTTCTTTCCCCTTTCTTTCCCCTTTCTTTCCCATTTCTTTCCCTTTTCTTTCCCCATTCTTTCCCCATTCTTTCTCCTTTCTTTCCCCTTTCTTTCCCCTTTCTTTCCCCATTCTTTCCCCTTTCTTTCCCCTTTCTTTGGGCTTTCTTTGGACTTTCTTTGGGCTTTCTTTGGACTTTATTTCCCCTTTCTTTCACCTTTCTTTGGGCTTTCTTTCTCCTTTCTTTGGACTTTCTTTGGGCTTTCTTTCCCCTTTCTTTGGGCTTTCTTTACCCTTTCTTTTGGCTTTCTTTGGGCTTTCTTTCCCCTTTCTTTGGGCTTTCTTTGGGGTTTCTTTCCCCTTTCTTTGGGCTTTCTTTGGGCTTTCTTTCCCCTTTCTTTGGGCTTTCTTTCCCCTTTCCTTGAGCTTTCTTTGGGATTTCTTTCCCCTTTCTTTGTGCTTTCTTTCCCCTTTCTTTGGGCTTTCTTTACCCTTTCTTTTGGCTTTCTTTGGCTTTCTTTCCCCTTTCTTTGGGCTTTCTTTGGGGTTTCTTTCCCCTTTCTTTGGGCTTTCTTTGGGCTTTCTTTCTCCTTTCTTTGGGCTTTCTTTCCCCTTTCCTTGAGCTTTCTTTCCCCTTTCTTTGGGATTTCTTTCCCCTTTCTTTGGGCTTTCTTTCCCCTTTCTTTGGGCTTTCTTTGGGCTTTCTTTCCCCTTTCTTTGGGCTTTCTTTCACCTTTCTTTGTGCCTTCTTTCCCATTTCTTTGAGCTTTCTTTGGGCTTTCTTTCCCCTTTCTTTGGGCTTTCTTTCCCCTTTCTTTGGGCTTTCTTTCCCCTTTCTTTTCCCTTTCTTTGGGCTTCCTTTCCCCTTTCTTTCCCCTTTCTTTCCCATTTCTTTCCCCTTTCTTTCCCCTTTCTTTCCCCCATTCTTTCTCCTTTCTTTCCCCTTTCTTTCCCCTTTCTTTCCCCCATTCTTTCCCCCTTTCTTTCCCCTTTCTTTGGGTTTTCTTTGGGCTTTCTTTCCCCTTTCTGTGGGCTTTCTTTGGGCTTTCTTTCTCCTTTCTTTGGGCTTTCTTTCCCCTTTCTTTGGGCTTTCTTTCCCCTTTCTTTGGGCTTTGCTTCCCCTTTCTTTCCCCTTTCTTTCCCATTTCTTTGGGCTTTCTTTCCCCTTTTTTTATGCTTTCTTTCCCCTTTCTTTGAGCTTTCTTTCCTCTTTCTTTGGGCTTTGTATCCCCTTTCTTTGGGAGTTCTTCCCCTTTTTTTGGGCTTCCTTTGGCCTTTCTTTGGGCTTCCTTTGGCCTTTCTTTCCCCTTTCTTTGCGCTTTCTTTCCCCTTTCTTTGGGCTTTTTTTCCCCTTTCTTTGGGCTTTCTTTGGACTTTCTTTGGGCTTTCTTTGGGCTTTATTTGGGCTTTCTTTCCCCTTTCCTTGGGCTTTCTTTCCCTTTTCTTTGGGCTTTCTTTCCCCATTCTTTGGTCTTTCTTTCCCCTTTCTTTGGGCTTTCTTTCCCACTTTCTTTGGGCTTTCCTTCCCCTTTCTTTGGGCTTTCTTTCCCCTTTCTTTGGGCTTTCTTTGTCCTTTCTTTGGGCCTTCTTTGCCCTTTCTTTGGGCTTTCTTTCCCCTTTCTTTGGGCTTTCTTTCCCCTTTCTTTGGGCTTTCTTTGGGCTTTCTTTCCCGTTTCTTTGGGCTTTCTTTCCCCGTTCTTTCCCCTTTCTTTCCCCTTTCTTTCCCCTTTCTTTCCCCTTTCTTTCCCCTTTCTTTGCCTTTTATTTGGGCTTTCTTTCCCCTTTCTTTGGGCTTTCTTTCCCGTTTCCTTGGGCTTTCTTTGGGCTTTCTCTCTCCTTTCTTTGGGCTTTCTCTCTCCTTTCTTTGGGCTTTCTTTGGGCTTTCTTTCCCCTTTCTTTGGGCTTTCTTTCCCATTTCTTTGGGCTTTCTTTCCCCTTTCTTTGGGCTTTCTTTGGGCTTTCTTTGGGCTTTCTTTCCCCTTTCTTTGGGCTTTCTTTCCCCTTTCTTTGGGCTTTCTTTGGGCTTTCTTTCCCCTTTCTTTGGGCTTTCTTTCCCATTTCTTTGGGCTTTCTTTCCCCTTTCTTTGGGCTTTCTTTGGGCTTTCTTTGGGCTTTCTTTCCCCTTTCTTTGGGCTTTCTTTCCCCTTTCTTTGGGCTTTCTTTCCCCTTTCTTTGGGCTTTGTTTGCCCTTTCTTTGGGCTTTCTTTGGGCTTTCTTTGGGCTTTCTTTCCCCTTTCTTTGGGCTTTCTTTGGGCTTTCTTTGGGCTTTCTTTTCCCTTTCTTTGGGCTTTCTTTCCCCTTTCTTTGGGCTTTCTTTCCCCTTTCTTTCCCCTTTCTTTCCCATTTCTTTCCCCTTTCTTTCCCCTTTCTTTCCCCTTTCTTTCCCCATTCTTTCCCCTTTCTTTCCCCTTTATTTGGGCTTTCTTTGGGCTTCCTTTCCCCTTTCTTTCCCCTTTCTTTCCCATTTCTTTCCCCTTTCTTTCCCCTTTCTTTCCCCTTTCTTTCCCCATTCTTTCCCCTTTCTTTCCCCTTTGTTTGGGCTTTCTTTGGGCTTTCTTTCCCATTTCTGTGGGTTTTCTTTGGGCTTTCTTTGGGCTTTCTTTCCCCTTTCTTTGGGCTTTCTTTCCCCTTTCTTTGGGCTTTCTTTCCCCTTTCTTTGGGCTTTCTTTGGGCTTACTTTCCCATTTCTTTGGGCTTTCTTTCCCCTTTCTTTGGGCTTTCTTTGGGCTTTCTTTGGGCTTTCTTTGGGCTTTCTTTCCCCTTTCTTTGGGCTTTCTTTCCCCTTTCTTTGGGCTTTGTTTGCCCTTTCTTTGGGCTTTCTTTGGGCTTTCTTTGGGCTTTCTTTCCCCTTTCTTTGGGCTTTCTTTGGGCTTTCTTTTCCCTTTCTTTGGGCTTTCTTTCCCCTTTCTTTTCCCTTTCTTCGGGCTTCCTTTCCCCTTTCTTTCCCCTTTCTTTCCCATTTCTTTCCCCTTTCTTTCCCCATTCTTTCTCCTTTCTTTCCCCTTTCTTTCCCCTTTCTTTCCCCTTTCTTTCCCCATTCTTTCCCCTTTCTTTGGGTTTTCTTTGGGCTTTCTTTCCCCTTTCTGTGGGCTTTCTTTGGGCTTTCTTTCTCCTTTCTTTGGGCTTTCTTTCCCCTTTCTTTGGGCTTTCTTTCCCCTTTCTTTGGGCTTTGCTTCCCCTTTCTTTCCCCTTTCTTTCCCATTTCTTTGGGCTTTCTTTCCGCTTTTTTTATGCTTTCTTTCCCCCTTTCTTTGAGCTTTCTTTCCTTTTTCTTTGGGCTTTGTTTCCCCTTTCTTTGGGCTTTCTTTGGGCTTTCTTTGGGCTTTCTTTCCGCTTTCTTTGGGCTTTCTGTGGGCTTTCTTTCCCCTTTCTTTGGGCTTTCTTTCCCCTTTCTTTGGGCTTTCTTTCCCCGTTCTTTCCCTGTTCTTTCCCCTTTCTTTCCCCTTTCTTTCCCCTTTCTTTCCCCTTTCTTTCCCCTTCTTTCCCCTTTCTTTGGGCTTTCTTTCCCCTTTCTTTGGGCTTTCTTTCCCCTTTCTTTGGGATTTCTTTGGGCTTTCTCTCTCTTTTCTTTGGGCTTCTTTCCCCTTTCTTTGGGCTTCTTTCCCCTTTCTTTGGGCTTTCTTGGGCTTTCTTTCCCCTTTCTTTGGGCTTTCTTTGGGCTTTCTTTCCCCTTTCTTTGGGCTTTCTTTCCCATTTCTTTGGGCTT